>NC_045430.1:201205389-201508419 GCF_902635505.1 Sarcophilus harrisii | reverse complement strand
TTCTGGCAGGAATTGATCCCTTTCTTGTTATAGTTAATAAAAACTAGACATTGCCTCACCAGCTCTCAGCAAAGTGTCAGAGGCCCTGTTCACATGTGTAAAATTATCAGTCTTGTGGCAGTGCCCAGTTTTCTAGAGACTTTGAAGGTTGGTATAGTGAAGAGAACTCTGTAACTGGGCATGAATCTTGGATCTGCCACTTATCATTTGTATGGCTTTGGGCTTACTTTTCTTATCATTGATGTCCTCATCCATAAAATGGGAGCTAGACCTTGAAGGTCCTTTCTTTCTTTCAAATTATGATTCTTTTGTAAACAGTTTAAATTGAAGACCCTGAACATCTCACTAAACACACCCTTACAATATAGCAGGTACAACCCTTTCTCCCTAAGTCATTTTTTTCCCACATCATGAACTCCATTTAGGCAACAGCAACTTAGAACCTGAAACTTTCATGGAAACAATCAAAGATGGCCATTAAGTACTCTAATTAATACCAATGACAGTCAGTCAGTCAACTAGCATTTATTAAGTACTCTAGGAGCCAGGAGTGCAAAAAAAATTTCATTATCGAGTCATTTTTCACTCACTTTTCAACTCTTTGTACCCCATTTAGGATTTTCTTGGCAAGGATACCAGAGTAGTATATCATTTCCTTCTCTAACCCATTTTACAAATGAGGAAACTGAGCAAATAGGATTAAGTGATTTGCCTAGGGTCGCCCAGCTAGTGTCTGACACCAAATTTGAACTCTGGAAGATGTCTTTCTAATTTCAGACCCTACACTCTATCCACTACTCCATGTAGTGCCCCATGCTAAGCATTGAAAAAACACAAACAAACAAAAAGCTAGGAAAGGAAAAAAAATCCCTGATCTCAAGGAATTCCTCATCTAAAGATAAGTTAAGGCAGAAACCATGGATTATTATTAAACACATACTTCCACTTTCCCAACCCCCAGGACCTAACATGGTGCTCTAAATATTCAATTAAAAATTGTTTGCCAAATTGAACAATATGACAACAACCACATATAAACAAGCTAAATACAGGATCAGTCAGAGATAATTAATGGAGGGAAGGTACTAGCATTAAGAGGGATGAGAAAAGATTGTTTCTCCTTTTCTTGAAGAAGATGGGATTGTAGTTGAAACTTGAAGGAAAGCCAGGGAAGTCAGGAGACAGAGAGGAGGAGAAATGATTGGAACACCAGCAAAAGTCAGTCTCACTTATACAAGACAAAGTCATCCTCCTGCAGGGGTGTTGAGCTCAAGTAGAAACTGGAGACACTCATCTACGTACAAGGATCTCTGAGAACTGCCTGATAACTGAAGTTTAAAATGTAATATCATCTGTGTTTTGTCATATCTTTATTTTGTTAAACATTTCCCAATTACTTTTTAATCTGGTTTAGGCAGCACTCTAGAGTGTTGGGGACCTAAGGGCAGTATTTGACGTCTCTGCTCTTGCAAATTCACATGGAGAAAAAATAAACTAACTGTAGGACAAAATGCTAAGTATTATTTAGCTAAATACTCAAAGATGAAGAGATTTGTCATTTATATTTAGTTCTGTGACTCCCATTTTGGGAAATATTTTGTGATAAAGATGGTATTTGATAAGATCAATCCATAGAGGTATCTGCCAGTTTTGCCTGATCAGAAGGGAGATGGTACCAGGCTCTGTTTGTTCGACAGCAAAATAACCAGTCACTTTTGTCATGTTTGTTATAAGTAGGGATGAAAGCAGTAAACTATTGCAGTAAAGTAAAAGAATTTAGCTTTGAATAAGTTGAGTTTGAGATGTGTGTACATATGTGCGTATGTATGTATATACATGTGTGTGGGTTGTATGTGAATACATATCCCATCCCTGCATTTAGTATAAGATTAGGCACACAGTGCTTAGTAAATATTTGTTAAATAAGATGTTTTTGTGTTTAGGTAGCTATTTCAGAAGAAGGAAATTAAAGATACTTACATGAGAACCTAAGATTTGCTATATTGGATGAGATACCAGGTCCATTCAGACCCAATTCATGTCTCTGCCTTTAGTCCCAAGGGATTTTGGGGGGAGAGATGACAAAAAAGGTATTCTCTGCAGGGTGACCTCCGAAGTTTAGTAGTCACCCAATTTATTGTATTGATAAGCTTCCCTTAATTAATAATGGATTCCTCATCCATGAATTTATCAAAAGTTGCACCAGTATTAGGATAATATTAGGAAGCCTTCTGAATATAAGACACTGGACTTAGAACTAGGGGAGAAATGGTAACGTAAGAAGGAAATTTGTAATCTTGCCAGGGAGATAAGACATATACAAATAAAATTATAATTATCAATAAAAATCTGAATGCTATGTGTTAGGTGAGTGTTGCAAACAGTTAGTGCTCTAAAGTGCTGATGAGGGATCTAGATGCCATTTTCTATAGGCTGAGTTGCCTGAAGCAATCTTCGCAGAAGAGATGTTTTTTAGGCTACGTCTCAAAGATCAGAGAAGAAGAGGAACGGCTTTCCAAGTGAGAGGCACATCATGAGTAAAGGTGTGGAGGAGAGGGAGAGAGGAGAGAGAGAGAGAGAGAGAGAGAGAGAGAGATTGAAAGAGGGAGGGAGGAGGGAGGATGGAAGGTACAGTATGTATGAGATCTCCTGGAGAGCTTAATTGGAGTCAAACTGTGAGTAGCCTGAACAAATAATCAAGTTTGTACTTTTGTCCTAATTGTTCTATCACAATTTAGGTTTGATTTCTCATCAAGAAATATTCATTTCATTACAAGATTGAAAGATAACTTAAGATATATTTTAACATGTTTAACATGTATAGGACTGCCTGCCATCTAGGGGAAGGGGTGGGGAAAGGAGGGAAAAGTTGGAACAGAAGGTTTTGCAAGGGTCAATGTTGAAAAATTACCCATGCATATGTTTTGTCAATAAAAAGCTATAATAATAAAAGAAAAAAAGAAAGATAAGTTAAGGCAGAAACCATGGATTATTATTAAACACATACCTCCACTTTCCCAACCCCCCAGGACCTAACAATGGTGCTCTAAATATTCAGTTAAAAATTGTTTGCCAAATTGAACTGAATGGAATCATAACTGACAGTAGGGAATGATTCAGTCATTCCTGGCTTTTCCAAACATATGAAAACCAATGTTTCAGGAGGATTCATTTGTCAGAGGCTTGCAGAATGGGGCAGAGGTGGGGAAGCTAGTTGAAGGCAGGGTTAATACAGTAATAGAAGGTGCTCCTTGATTTCTGGAGAGCTCTGCCTTTCTGTTATCACTGCAGGCTCTCTGTTTTGAAAACAAAGCATTGTCCAAGCTCTAGGATGTAGTATGTTTAGTAGGTAAGAAGGGCCAGATAGCTCTGTTCAGGAGAACAAAGAGCTATGAAGGCTATGGACCCTATGACTTGGCTGCAGGCAGCTCTACATCCTGCCAACAGGCATTAGACAAACCCACCTGGCCAGGGACCAAGCCCCGTGAAAGCCCCATAGGTCAGATCTGGGGACCCAGCCTTTCCACTGGGGCAGGTGGTATTGAACAGCAGGGCTGGGAACTCTACACCTCTCCCTCCCTCCATGAGTTGCTGAATTCCTTCCCACAGCTGTCCATCTGGCCAGGGCTCCCAGCCATAGAGGACTTCATTGGAAGTTGTCATTTGGGAAGGACAGAGGCTCCAAAATGGCCACAGCATCATGGGGAGGGGTGTTGGGTTGGAGATCTGCTGCCACAATATTATTCTTCTTGATAGAACACCCAGGCTCTTAGCTCTATATGGCCAGCATTAAGAACATGACTCCGTGTGGTTTTGTTCTATAGGTTGACTTCTGTTGAGGAGCAGGGTAGCAGATAGTGAAATCATTTTCAAAACCATACCTATATTATAAAATCATCAGGCTGGAGAAGACTTTGGATATCATTTGTCCAACATCTCTTTCATTTCAAATTTTAAAAAATTACAGTATCGAGATAAAATCACTTGCCTAAAGTCACAAAGCAAATTAGAGACTGAAGCTGGAACTGGAATTCAAGACCAGCACACCTTTCACCACTCCGCTATTGAGATTTTTCTCTTAGCTCTGGCCCCTCGTAAACCACTCACCATCTTCCATCTCCTGACTCTGTGCCTGGAATGCATTCCTCCTCTGACCTGACAGAATCCCATCCCTCCCAGAACTCAGTTCAAGTACCATGTTCTACATGAGATCTTAATCCTCTCAGCTGTTAGTCTAACTACCTTGTTCTCAGTTACTTTGTGATTATATTTATTATATTATGTATATACTTATATATATTGTATATTATGTATATACTTATTCTTATACTTTGTCATCCCTATTAAAACACAAGCTCCCAAATCAGATTTCTTTTATTCTCTATTTGAATTCTTGGCACTGTAGTGGATAGACTGTAAGTCCTGAAGTCAGAAAGCCTCATCTTTGTGAATTCAGGTCTAGCCTCAGATATTTAACTAGCTGTGTGACCCTGGACAAGTCACCTAACTATTTGTCTCCATTCTTCATCCATCAAAATGAGCTGGAGATGGAAATAACAAACCAGTCCAGCATCTTTACCAAGAAAACTCCAAATGGGGACATGAAACATCAAACATAACTGAAGAAAAACACTCAGTAACAATAAGCTTTGAATCCTTGATTCCTCATTCTTCCTCATTCCACGTACCTAATCTGGTGCCAAATTTCACCACTTCTCCAGTAATGTCTCACAGCTGACCCCCTTCTCTGTATTCATTCAGCTGTCATACCAATGAAGACTCTCTTTGTTTCTCATCCTAGATTATGGCAACAGTCTCCTCATGTGTTTCCTTGCCTCAGATATCTCCCTATTCCAGTTTATTTCAAACCTAGTTCCTCCCAAATAAAATTAGTTTGAGAGTTACATATAGCCCACTTTAAAAAAAGACAAGTGTACTGAAACATCATTCATCAGTCACTGTGCTTTGATTGTTTCACTACAACTAGGGAATAAGATGTACCAAGGTTCATGGGGCTTGAATGATATTTCAGACCATTAATGAGATTTTAGTTCTCACTTCCTAGCATTGTTGTTTCTTGCTCCTTCTGTGGGCAAATGCTTCTTGACCCATAAAGTCCTCACTAACATAAAATGACAAATACTCCACAGCCGGCCCCTAAAATCTGAATTAAAGAGCAAGCCTGAAACAGGTATCAAGAGGTATGATCTCTCTCACTTCAGTGGGTGTGCAGAAGGGTTTGGAACATCAGTGGGAGGACTTGATTGACGCAGTTGGCTCTCACAAGCCAGCTCTTGGGTAAGAAGGAATTTCTCTCTGGTAGATCCAAGGCTTGGATGGGGGTTAGATTTTGCACAGCAATTCTTTGCAGCAAGCCAAAAGGAAAATTTTCAAACTCTTAGGGTTAGGTAAATGTGTTAACAGAGGGCAATTTCATCCATTGTGCCCAGCCCAGTGCCCAGCACATATTAGGTGCTTAATAAGTATCTGTAGATTGAATGGACTGATCATACTCTACTGGTTTTATGAGTTCACTGATGTTCTGTCTCTCTCCATTATTCTAATCTACATTCACCTTCACATCTCAAGTAATTCTTGTCCACGTCTTCCTATAAATCCTCTATACAAGTTCAAGAATTCTACCTCTAGGACACCTAAGGTCCATAGACTTGGGAGGGAGGCAGCTAGGGGAACAGAGTGTGGAACTTAGAGTCAGGAAAACTTGAGATAAAAAACTACTTCAGCCACTTATTAGTTGTGGGATTCTGGAGAAGTCCCTTAACCTTTCCCAGCCTCAATTTCTTTACTTGAAAAATTGGGATAATAATAGCACCCATCTCCCACGCCTATTATGAAGACCAAATGAGAGAACATCTATAAAGAACTTTACAGAACCTCAAAATGCTATATAAATGCTAGTTATTGTTATTATTTTGATAATTAAATATAATTGATTTCTCTTATAATTCTATGTACTTTATTTTATACATTTAAAAATGTTATTCTGAGAAAGACTTCGCCAGCTGCTAATGGGAATCATGACTCAGAGAGATTATGAATCCCTGTTTAACTGTTTTGAAAAGTACTATATCATTACCAGTGAGCACTTGGGATATTTCTGTAATCCCTCGGGATCTTTCCACATGCCCAGCTGGTTATCTTCTGCTACAAATATGTATTTCCAGGATGAGATATTTTATGCCATTTCTCACACACACATCATCATCACTTGTAACATACCACATATCTTCACCTACTATATATTTTTTTCATGAACCTTTGAGTCAATGAGATTTAGATTCTTTGGAGATTTAGACATTCCAAGATTTATAATCATCTATCAACATCAGTCTGATCTAAAATTCCATAAAATTGCAGATATTTCAGACAAAGTGCCATCCTGACAAACAAGTTCACACTAGAATGTGAATGGATGATATTAGATCCCTTCTAGAAAGTAGGTTTTGATTAGAACAGAATTGGGGAAAATATGAGAATCCTAGATATGTCAAGGAGGAAAGAAACGTTCATAAAAGACAATCTAATGCCACTGAAGACAATCATTTCTAGGGGTTAGAACAGTTCTCACCTTACTGTTTAGTGTTAAGAAATGTATTTTTAAAAGAAAAGAATGTAAACTCTTTGAGGGCAGAAACTGTTTCTATTTTTTCACTATTTTATTTTTTCCAATTACATGTAAAAATAGTTTTCAGCATTCATCTTTGTATAATTTTGAGTTTCAAATTTTTCTCCTTCCCTCTTTCCCTCCTCAAGATAGCAAGCAATTTGATATAGGTTATATATACCATCATATTAAATATATTCCCGCATTAGTCGTATTATGAAAGAAGAATCAAAACAAAAAGGAAAAATCACAAGAAAAACAAAAACAGTGAAAATAGTATACTTTGATCTGCATTCAGATTCCACAGTTCTTTCTGTGGACATGAATAACATTTTATATCTGCGGTCTTTTAGAATTGTCTGATTATTGTATTGTTGAGAAGAGCTAATCTATCATAGTTGATCATCCCACAATGTTGCTGTTACTGTGTGCAGTGTTCTCCTGGTTCTGTTCTGTTCCCTTCACTCTGCATCAGTTCATGAAAGTCTAAGAAAGATATTTCTTGCTGCACTGGACTTGAAAGTTTCATAACATTATTCTTACTATAGATAGATTCAATCAGCCATCCTGGAGGCAGCTCTAGTGTTCAGAATTAAAAACAACCAAAAAAAAAACCAATCTGGGTTCAAGTTTTAGCTTTGCTATTTATTAGATGAGTGAGTTCAGAGAAATGTCACACAGTATGGGACAGTAAGATTTATACTACCTATATGATTAGGGTTGTTATGAAGCTCAAATACAATGATGTATATAAAGCACCAATTTGTAGTAGTAGTAGTATTATTAAGCCACACTGAAAAGAATTTATTTGGTTTCATTTTATTTTCACACTAAGATTGGTATAAATATATCCATTTCTCAAGTAGTCAGTGTAGCTAGATAAATACATATATACATACATAAATTAGATACATATAAACATATGTAGATCAGATAAATAGATTGATCATAGAAGTTGAAAAGTTAATGACATATTAGAGTCAAAGCCCAATTTCCTGCCAGGTTGCCATGGAGTCCCTTAGGAAAGTATCAAATCATATAACACCTAACATTATCCTTGATTCTAGAAGAAAGGTCATGGAGAATGAAATGAGCCCTTTTCCTCCCCACAGTAATTTAAAAACAACTTCTCCCCCCCCAAAAAAAAAATCCCTTTTGATTGTTGAGTGAGAAAGAGGTTGTCCCTTAGAATAATCACACAAATACCTCCATAAAAATTATAAGCAAGTTTGCAGTTAGGATGAACTTCACTTCAGGAGCATCCCTGCCACCAGAAACCTTGCCTGTGATCACAATCAATCAGTCAGCACACATATTGTGGCAAGCACTATATATATAAAACAAAACAATTCCTACTTCTAAGGAATTTTCTTTCTAAAGGAGATGACAAGTAGATATGTGAATATAAACTGAATAAATGTAAATTCAATGAACACAGAGGAATGAAATGTAAGACGATTTGGTAGGGACAGCCCTGGCAGCTGGGAATCATGTACAAAAGGTTTCATGTAGAGATTGAGCTATGTCTTCCAGGAAGAGAGGGACTCCACAGGGTAAAGTTGAGAAGAGAAAGCTTTCCAGACAAGGAGAGGGGAGATGGAGTTTTGATGTTAGTATATGAGTCCATTGTTGCAAAAATAAATCATCATTATAAAGTTCTTTTGCATTATTATCCTCTTCATTTTCCCTCCTCTTTTTCCCTCTCATCCTTTCCACGTGTCTCTCTCTATATATTAAAGCCTAATACTGCACCAAGACTTTTGGGATACCCTGATTGCATTTTTCATTGGTACCTATATATACTGGGGACTTTCAGATACACCTTTTTTCCCTATGTCTGTTATTTCCTCTTTCTTTTTACTTATCCTATTTTCCTTTGCTTTTCTCTCATCTTTCCCCTTGATCATCCATCCCTTAATTCAAGTTAATAACAACTAATATTTATATAGTACTTTAAGATTTGCAAGGCACTTTATAAACCTTAGGTTATTTGAGCCTCATAACAACCCTGCAAAGTTTTATTCCCATTTTAAAGATGAGGAAATTGAGGTTGACAGAGACTCCCTCTTGGGAACAAACAGCTAATCAATATCTGAGGCTGTATCTAAAGTCAGGTCTTTCTATCTTAGATTTTATCTGGTACCTAATAGAATACCATCTAATAGAAAATTAGAGCAGGTTTGGTTTTGTTATATGTTTAATAAAATAGAGTATTTCAAATATCTAATTTTTTTAAAAAGTATATGTGTGGATGTTTCTATTTTCAGTGCTAGAGAGAAGTTGAATTAAATTAATTTTTTTTATTTATATGATCTCTTGATCACATTTTTTCCCTTTTGTATTATTGGCCTTTAAAAGAAAAAAAAGTTCCTTACTCCTTGTAGGGAAGATTATCAATCCATTAAATCAATAAGCATTTATTAAGCTCTTCATGACAGGTGCTGAACTAGACACTGGATATAAGTAAAGCTTGATGAGATATCATATCTCTTTGAACTGAACCATTTCATTTGACATCTGAGACATATGGTCCAGGAAGATTGTGACTTTCCCAGGATTCACTGGGAAACGAATAATTTGTTCCCTATTCAAAGAAACTCCTTGGTAGGTATCAGGAAAACTCAGCAGGGGTTTTCTTTCACAACATGACTAATGTGGAAATATATGTAACATGATTGTATATATATAAACTATATCATATTGCTTGCTGGCTTGGGGAGGGGACAGAAAGGAGAGAGGGAGAAAAATTTGAAGCTCAAGTTGAAAACTATTTTTACATGTAATTTGAAAAAAATTAAATACTATTAATTTTTAAAAAAAAGAATTAAGAACTGAGTTATAACTCTCATGTAAAGTAAGAAATCATCTAGCATACATTTCTCCCCCAGCTCTTGTCTCTCCTTGATGTTGCCTCTGTAATTTTCTTAAATGGACAATTCACAAAATAATTTGAAAGCCAGGGATGAGTTCCACATCATCAGTATTCAAATCAGTGCCTGGGGTAGGAAAGAAGGGAACAAAGGCAGCTGGGGAAAGAGTTTGTCTTTCAGTTTTCTTTTTTTGTTTGTTTATACAAATGTGGTGATTTCCATCAGGAACTTCCTAGAAGGCACTGAAGAGCATCTGTGTTTGAATTTGCAAACCAGAGGCTCCCATTTCCCAGACATTGGCCCAGAATTCTACCTTGAATGACCCATGTCCTCTAGGGATTTTTGTCCTAGTTGCTTCATTCCTCAGTCCTGTACTGTACATTCCATCATTACGACTGTGTGTTTTGAGAACACGTGAGAAAAACCAGAAGTATCAGGTTTGAGCTTCTCTCCCTGCCATCATCATTTTTTTTTTGTCCTAGTAAATTCCTCCTTCCCAATCCCCTAGAGCTAACACTAGCTACCATGTAGTCCTTACATCCTAACTGCCATTTGTTATGGATATTGGGAAATTTCTGCAACTATTTCAAACCTGGCTAATGAGAAAAAGGCTTATTCTGGAAATTATAACTACTTACATGATGATTTTGCACGCAGACTATTTTTTCTCTCCCAAGTTCCAGAACTGACTGCAAACCTCAAGCAATTTGGTCTCAGAATTTCTTCCTGTGAATGAATAGTAAGAATAATAATGGGGGAGAGATGAATGGTAACATCCTCTCTTAGGAAACTGGGCCAGAAGAAGTTCCAAGCCCATTCGGGAAGGGAATGCAGTATTACTTGGCCACATCTTCTACTCAGTTCACTGCAATTTGAGAGTAATGTAGAATAAAGAGTTTTAGAAATAGGATGATGAAGAATTCTAATCCCAATCTTTTCACTATATCATAACAGAGACTTCAGTAAATAAATCACCTATTTCTTCATCTCTGGAATGATAAGGTTGGGTAATTTCTATGGTCCCTCTAGACCCAGCTTCTTAATCTGTAGTTTATGACCCTATATGAGGTTTTATAACTGAATTTGGAAGTTGCAGATTTAGGACTTTTTATCAGCAAATGTTTAATCTGTATACCTATTTTATATACATATATATTTGGAGTCATCTAATAATTTTTCAGGTGAAAAGGAGTCATGACTGGAAAAAATTCTAGGGTACCCATTGCATATGGAAAAGTGTGCTAGAAACTTCAGGGGAGATTCATTGTGAGGTGGAGGAAAACACTGTCTTGTACTAAGGAACAGAGGGCCTGGGACCCCAGACCCTGATTTCTTATTCATGTGACTGTGGACAAATCCCTTAACTCCTCTGAGAAGCAAGTTCATTATCTACTAAGAAAAAAGATATTAGTAGTTTTACCACCAATCTCATAAGATTTTTGTGAGAAAAATGCTTTGTTAACTGTAAAGTAAAATAGAAGTGTGAGATACACGAGATATTCCAAAAGACTTATTACAGTTTTTAAGTTATTAAAGATTAATGCCACACTAAGAATTGTGGTAATTGTTTGTTTGTGTGTGTATATATGTATGTGTGTGTGTGTTGTGTATCTGGGTGGCACAATAAATGGAACACTAGATCTGGAATTAGGAAAACCTGAATTCTAGTCCTTCCTCAGAGAGTTAACTGTATGTCTCTGGCTAAATCATTTTATTTCTCTCAATTTCCTGATCTGTAAAGTGGAGATAATAATAATAATACCTATTTCACAGGATTATTGCAAGGTTTAAATAAGGTTAAATATGTAAGCCCTTTGCAAATATTAAAGTGCTATATAAATGCTATCTGAGAGAGGTAAAGACAAAAAAGAGTGAAAAGGGGAGAGAAAGGGAGAGAAGAAGGCATAAGATTTTAAATTTAAATTAAAATCCACATCCAATATCTCTTCATGGAATCCATCAATCAGTAAATATGTATCTACTGTTTGCCAGACACTGTGGAAAGTGCTTTTGTGTCTAACTCTTCATGACCCTAATTGGGGTTTTCTTGGCATAAATACTGGAGTGGTTTGCCATTTCCTTCTCCAGTTCATTTTACAGATGAGAACTGAGGCAAAGAGTTGAACCACTTGCCCAGGATCACACAGATAGTAAGCATGTGAACTCAGATGTTGCTGACTCCAAGCCCAGCACTGTATTCACTGTGTCAGCTAGCTGTCACATGTTAAGTGCTAGGGATTTTTAAAAAGCAAAAGACAGTCCCCTTTCTTTAAGGAGCTTACAATCTAATAGTATAGATCTAGACAAAGACTCTCAAAGGTTGTCCCAGTATAAGCTAAGCTAAGTCTTTCCAAGACAAATGGGCTTCAAGTGTGGGACCTTCAGCTGAGATAGATTGTATAGCTATTGTCTGAGGACTTGATATCTTTTTTCTGATGAGTACATTGTGGTTCATTGAAAAGAAATACTTAGTTTGGAGTTAGAGGTCCTGGGTTCCACATCTGCCACTTATTACCTGTGTGTTTTTAGAAAAAACATTTTTAACCTCCTTAGTCTCGTTTTTCTCAAAGGAATTGTACTGTCAAATGATGTACCATATAAAGTGCTTTGTAAACATTAAAGTGCTACATAAATGCTAGCTGTTATTGTTATTCCTAAATGACCTGTGAGGTCCCTTTTAGCTCCACGTCTATGATTTCATGACCCTATGATTCTAGCTTAAAGACAGCTGTGACGTGGCTGGCCACATATTAATGAAAATTGCAGTTCAGCAAACCCTCTTAAGAACATCCATTAATTTGTGGAAGAGTTGCAGTCTGTGCTGTGGAGGGAGTGCCCCCAAAATGATGAGATCACAGAGCCTAAAAGTATTAAAGTATAAGACTTGGCGTCACCTTCTGGCTGGAAAATTCCCTTCTCCTCCTTCCCTGATTGTTTGAGATCCAGCCACCATCTGACATGATGAAAATCCCTTCTTTCCTCTTCCCTATCTCTCCTCCCCATCAGTCTTTCTCAGTCTTGCCTCTCTCAAAGCCCTTATCTGCTCTCCCTACACTCAGTTATTGTCCTAGCTTGGTTATTGGTGTCTTAGCTCACTCCCAGACTCTCCCCACTCCAGTCCATCATTCATGTGGTTCGCCAAAAGAATTTTCCTTAAATGTAAGTGTGACGGTATCATCCTTGCTTAGAAATTTTCAGTCACTCCCTATAATCCCCTCCTTATCTGTGATAAGATAATAATAGTGGTTTCTAGCACTTATATAATTTCAGGCTTTTAAAGCACATTACAAAGGTTATCTCATTCAATCTTCATAATAGCCCTTGGAGATAAATGCTGTTATTATTCCCATTTTACAAGTGAGGAAACTGAGGCAGAAAGAAATTAAGGTTACACAGCTGGTAAATATCTGATACAGGATCTTCTTGATATCAACTCTAGTATTGCAACCACTATGTCACTTAAGTATCTGACATCTAAAGCCTTTTATAATCTGGCTCTGACCCACCTTGTCAGACTTATTTTATATGTTCACAGGAAATGCTAATAGACTGAGAATAATTTTGTCAATGTGTTCTCCTCTAAGGTATTTGTATGTTGTCTTATCTCCGATGGCAGAATGAAAGGTTTGTCAGGTTTGGAGGAATCAGAGGTATCAACCAGCAGATAAGGAAGATGATTTTGGAACAGGAGAGGATCTTTGCAACATTTCACACAGCACACATGCCCAACCACTCATTCTAGGTACAACTAAGACCAGGTTAGTTAGTATGTATTCAATAAGGGAAGGAAAGAAAAGAACAGAAACTTCAGTAAGGGAAAGGGAGAAAAGAAAGAGAACAAGCATTTATTAAGTGTTTTATAAATATTATCTTTACAAATATTCATCCTCATTGCAGCCACTCATTCTAGCTACAACATCAAGTTAGTTAGTATGTATTCAATAAGGGAAGGGGAGAAAAAAAGGGAGCAAGCATTTATTAAGTGTTTTTACAAATATTATCTATACAAATATTCGATCCTCATTATATTCCTGTAAGGTAGTGTTAAATGAAGTGATAGAGATAATAAAGTGCTCCAGGAACTCAAGGAGAAGGGCAGTTGCCAGGAGCAGGTACAGAGTCATTCATTCCTCCTTTGTAGCTACCAGATTACCCTGCCTTGATATACCTCTTTGGGTCCATTTTCTAAGTAGAACTAACAAAAAAGAAAAAGCAGGCAGTGAGCCCTGTGAACAGCAGTGGACTAGAGAGGAAATGGAAGCTCAGAGAGGCACAGGAGGCTGGGAAATTAGGTCATAGTGCTTCCTTCCTCAGTCACATTCTATAATGGGCAGTGGAGAATGACAGGTGGTTCCCAAAGCCTTCCTGCCTGACCCTCAGCTGCATTCCTCATGCCAGTCACACACTGATACTGGATCTGCAGCAGAGATTGCATCATCCAGAGGGGATGATTTGGCCCTCCCAGCCTAGTCAGTGATAAAAATAGTCCAGAGAAGCATCATTGGGAGAAAGGTCCATTGGTTGGGGCCAAGGCCGGACTGCTGGCCAAATAAGGTGGGGTTGGTCTCGGGAAATGGTACCAAAGTAAAAGTGTACTCCTTCTGAGTCTATTCCTGGCTCCCACCAATGATGCACTGCTGATACTTGCAGATGCCCCATGCAGGTGCCTGGGCATTGGATAGCCATTTTGCACCCAGCAGAAGGCATGTCTCCTTATGCAAGGACACCCTTAGGGAGGAAGCTATTAAAGTAAATTGGAAGGTGGAGTGGAGGGAGTAGGGTCAAGTTTGAATGAACAGGAATGGACAGGAAAAGAAATCATCATTCAGTCCCTATCATGCACCTGGCACTATATTCAGCCCTTTTACAAATACTGTCTCATTTGATCTTCACAACAACTCTGGGAAATAGATGCTATTATTTTCCCCAGTTTTCAGTTGAGGCAGAAGACACAGCCAGGAAGTATCTGAGGCCAAATTTGAGTCCTTCCTGACTCCAGGCCCAACACTCCATCCATTGTGCCATCTACAGAGAATAATAGTGGGTCTTAGCTGGAGACTCCTGCTTCCTCAATAAACCAGGAGCTCCTAAAGCTCAGTGTTGCTGATCTGAATTAGTCACTTCTCTCCATTCTTGCAGGGCAAGTTTTCATTTTGAAAACAGTGAGCTCTTCAAGTCATATTTGCAGAATGATTCAGTCCAAGAAACTCTGGGCTCCCAGTACCACGAATCTTCCCCCTTTTGTCACTGTATGAGTCAATATGTTTCTTGTAGAAGGGGACCAATTTTATGTGTCTGTGTTTTCCATGAGAGCCAGGATTTTAGGTTGGGACCCTGTTTGCCTGTGTCTCTCTATAAATAATTGGAAGTAGTTAATAGGTTACTCACACTGGTTTACAATCACAGAATTTTGAAGCTGTAAGAGATCTCAAAAGTCATTTGATCCAACCTGACCTTGATCAAAAATCCCTTTCTGTGACATTACCAGCCAAATGGCCATTTAGCTTTCACTTGGAATCCTCCCTTAAGGGAGAGACTACCTCCCAAGGCAGTCGATTCTACAGATAAATAGATCTAATTATTGGCAAGTTTTCCCTTAGGTTAAAGCATAAATCTGTTCCTCAGCAACTCCTGCCCATATGATTTTAGTTCTGTTTCCTGAATCTAAAGAAGTCTTCTTTATTTATGATAACCCTTCTGTTATTTGGAAGTATCACACCTCCTTAGGTTGAGACAACCTTCAAATTAGGAGAGGAGAAGTTAGTATGAGACTCAAATCTAGAATCCCCAGCTAGGTTTTACAGTGGTTAGAGTGTTGAATCTGGAGGCTGGAATTACATAGTATTTATTTAAATATTATATGCCTGGCACTATGCTAAGTGTTTTATAAATATTATCTCATTTGATTCCCATAAGCCAAAATATTTCTATTGCTCCAGTACATACCTCAAATTCTAATACTTATTAATTATTTTATGTCAAATATTGTCTTCCTTAAATTTATTTTATTCTTAACATATAAAATAAAACAAGTCTTTCCATAACAGTATATTTTTAAAAGATGATTGTACATAAAACCTACAAATCTACCATATACAAGTTGTTATTCCTTTTAAATATACAACAAAATTAGCACGTAGATTCTTTTCAAATAGAGAATCCTGAGGAAGGATAAAATTTTAAGCCACTGACATCTTAGTTTAAAACTGATAATTTTTCTCTGCCTTCTTAAATTACTAATGGGATTTGGAGCAGAGTAGGACAGAGGCTACTCAATGGGTTAAGAACATAGGGAGACAGCAGTTTCTGAAACTTATTCAAAAAAGATTTTTAAAGGGCATTGAAGGAACACTCAATCACTTCCCAGTTGTCAAGAGCCAGATCTGGCAATGAAAGTTTTATTTCAAGTTCATGAGTGACAGCTTTTTCAACCCGTTTAATGAGCATGCTTTCCCTGATTAGTCACAAGATTAGCCAGAATTTGGGGGGTAATGTTAATATCATCCAGCTAATTTTAGTATCAAAGACATTTTATCTAGAGCATTGTATATACATTTACTGGTAGCTCTTGCTACCTAGTCTCTTCCCTAGTGATGGTAGAACATCTTTTGAGTGGTCTGAGTTGTATTATATTTTTGATCCCTGGAGAAAACTCACTTGGACTAAAATTTGTTTATCTTGGCTTCTAGTTAAACTAACTCCATTTTCTCTGGGTCCTCTGATTGCTTTGAGGGGTGGGGTGGGGCATGGGGAAAGAAAGAAAGAATGGGCCTCCCATGGCTGATCCCTACTTTCCACTGGCTCCCACATGGAGGCTGAATGTTTGGGTTTGCCTTGAAGCAGGGTTAGATGGCTTGATTTGAAAAATTAAGTCATGAATCACATTACACACTCCAATTTCCAAGGGCAAAACAAATGAATAATTGCTGTAGAGGAAACAGAAACTTATGGCATCTGAACTTACATTCCATTCCCCTGGAGTCACCACCTTGATCCTCTGAGCTCTGGGGTGCTGGGGAGATTAACATACATGGGACAGAGTATGTGAGTTAGTCCAAGATCTTTACAGAGTGACCATCTGTGTAGTGGGATATCCCATAGAGCTGAAGATCCTGTCCCTTCTTACCTAGGAGTGTGAGGAGTCCTTCCCCCATAGGAGAGGGCAGCAGAGGAAGGGAGAGCCAAGGGTGTCCCCAGAGCAACAGTAGCCCAGCAAAGAAACTGCCTTGGGGATCACCGGGGAAGCTGCTTCCCTCATTGCCTAGCTCAGTTACTGAATGAATGGAGCTCTGTCTCCATTCTTCCTTCCCGTTGGGCAGAATATGCTCAGTGACCTGGCTCCTTAGCCTGAGTAGCACTTCCTCACACTTGCAAAGGGAGAGCCACAAGAGTGACCCAGTTGCCATATGCTTTGGAGGAATGGGAATAAGGCCAGACCTTTGGCCTGCCATGAGACCCAATGCCAAATGCCCTGAGGTGAATTAAGAGTTTCAGGGATGGGTGAGAATGGGTAGAAGAGTGAATTTTTTTTCTTTCCTGGTACAGAATATTTAGGGCCTGGCTGAGCCAGACTTCTCATAGATGCTAGGGAATCAAAAAGGACCTCTTGGGCTCAATCCAAGCCAAACTCCATACTCAAGAGCTATAGATGAATCACTGCTTCTAAAACTGTGTATGTATTCTCTATTCATGCCCTTTTTTAGCTGTACAAAAAGTATTCCTCCATTCTTACTGCTGCTAGTCTGGCTTAAATCCCCTCATATTAGGATGATAAAATAAGATTCACACTTATCTTCTGCCTCTTTTCTTTATCCCAGACCCCCTCTGGGCTTTCCAGCACATCACTGCCAAACTTAAAACACCACAGTGACCTTTGCTCAAGAACTTTTAATGGGATTCCCATTGCCCACCATATTAAGGCTAAGCATCTTTCACTAGCTTTCAAGAGCTCCAAGTTTCTAGCCATATTTTCCCAGTACAACTCTTTTATTCTGATGAGACCATTCTTCTTACTGTCCCCCATAAAAGCAATGCTTGCTCTATACTTTGGCCCTTTGCTCATTCTATTTTCCCAACCAGGAATGCCACTCCATCTCTGTTCCCTTCACTAAATCTTTTCAGTACAGCTCAGATCCTCTCCTTTCCAAGAAGTCTTTCTTCTCTACCTGCTCTACTAGCCCACAGAAATCTCTTGCTTCTCAGAGACCCTGTTACTCTTACTTCTAGAACACAAATGTTCTCTATTTGTGTCATGGGCATTGAAGAGACAGTGGAAGATAATGTCTCTGGTGCCAGAGGACTTGGATTCAAATCCTATTTTTTATGTTTACTACTTATCTGTCCATGGGCAGTCATTTAGGAGCCCCAGCCTTTTGTTCCCTCATGCACAGAACTTGAGCTGGGGATTAAGAATGGGGGCTTAAATAGCCTCTAAGGAACCTTCCAGTTCTGTATTTGCGATCCTTGTCTCCCCAATTAGATTGGAATTCCTTGAAGGAAAGGACTGGGTGTTCCCTTTCTCTCATATGTTCCATAGGGATGGGCACAGAATAGGTGTTTTAAAAAATTTTTCTCTTGAATTATATGAACTCAGTGATTTGGCAACTAAAAAATTTTTATCAGATTATGGATCCCCCAAAGATAGAGAAGAAATCTCAAGAGTGAAACAGAGAGATTGGACCTAGAATAGAGCAAACATTATCTTAGCTCCCTAGGAAAAAGGGAGAAATAAGAGAAAGAAAATTAATTACAAATGTAATTACAAATGGAAATTAATTACAAAAGGAATCTGGCCAATTATAGCAAGAGCTAGCAACTGTCAGTTTATGAAAATGGCCCTGGAATGGAATCCTACAAACAGGGGTGAAATCAAGAGATCCTGGGCATGGGCACTTGGAAAGACACCCAACAGTTTGGGACTTCCAGGGAATTATAGAGAGAATAATGATGACCTGAAATCAGGGATTATAGTCAGAGACCATCCGGAAAGGCCTGAGGGTAAGAGAGCAAAATCTAGCTGACATGGGGAACAAGTGTGGTGGAAAGCTGAGTCCCAGAGTCATAGCTGTGGCTTACCTGGTTAGAATTTGGAAATAAAATAGGAAATAAAACTACATAGTTGGTACACCTGAGTTTGTTCATACTAAAATAATAAAATCAGAACCATAGGGTGTTAGGATGAGAAGGAATCATAGGGATCACCTAGTTTAAATTTGTCATTTTACAGATGAGGAAACCGAGGATCAGGGAGCCACTTGTCCCAGCTAGTATTTGAACCCAGGTCTCCTGGCCCTAAATCCAGAACTTTAGTTCATGCTTCTAAATAACTGCTTAAATGTATCCTATAATCTATTTCATGTGGGTGATACTGATAAGGGGGGAAAGTCAAGACTTTGACCTCAAAGTCAAAAGAAAAAAATAATCTTTCTATTCCCTGGGTGGTAGCTTTAAATGAGACTAGTGAGCTTAGGAAACCATCCATTTTAGGAGAACCCCTAGTGTTTTTATTGCAGATTTGTTTTCAGCACTGTCACTGGGTTGTGGAATTTCTCCCCTCTGTGTTATTTTCTAAATGTCCCTTCTTCCCAGCTCCCTTTCCCTGAAAGTCTCCAGATTCTGGGAAAATGATACATTATTCATTTACACAGTCAGCCTCATTTATCTAGTGCTCGCCAAGGACAGTGGGCTTTCCTGGGTGCCATGGAGTAAAAACTGATATCAGAGAAGTATAAAACAGGACCCTGACTTTGGGGAGCTTCCAGTCTAGCTGTTTTGATCATGGCACAGACACAAGAGCCTTCAAAGCCCATCTATTCCCCTTGCACCCTGATGCCTCTCTGTGCAGGTCTGAGAAGCCAAGCAAAGTAATTGCCAGGCCAGGCAGAGTGCCCTTTTGGCTTAAGTCACTGCTGACAGCTCCATCCAGTAGCTATACCCACCAGCCTCATCCAAATGCTGTACCCAACGCATCCTGCTTCCGTAAGCATCCCCTTGGGTGGCCATCAGGGAAAACCCTGACCCGCAACCTTGCCATAATGATTTTATATTTCAGCTCTGTCACATGTATTATCAAAGCATTTCAAAGCTGATTGCAAATCAGCTCCCAAACTTGCATTAGATGAACGTTTATATTCATTTTACAACTGGGTTCCATAAGAGACACAGAGGCTGAGTACTCAGAATCAGAGAATGTCTTTCATGGCTTTGGGGGGGACCATCAAGGACACAATCATTGCAGTGACTCTGAGCTCAGATTCTATAACCATCTGATTTCATAAGATAGTCCTAGACTTTGTAAAATTGGATTTCTATATAGGTGATGTTAATACTAATGATGACGAAAAATTCTATTTCTTAATTTTGTCACCAATTTTATACCCACATAGAGTGATGCTTCATTTTTTAGCTATATCAGGTGATTCAAAATATATTTTTTTCATTAACAAAACTGTTTATTTTCATCATTTGGGATGATACCTTTATCCCTTCCCTATCTTAGGGAGGGCAGCTGGGTGGCCCCCTGGGGGGAATATTGTGTAGAGATAAGAAAACCTAAATTCAAACACAGCCTTAGAGACTTATTAGCTTTGGGACTCTTGGCAAGTCACTTAACCCCTGTTTGCCTTAATTTCCTATCTGTAAAATAGGAATAATAACAACATCTACCTCCCAGGGTGATTATGAGTAGCAAATGAGATGTTTGTAAAATGCAGTTAGCGCAATGCTTAGCATATTATCTTATTAAATGACTGTTTCCTACCTTCTTAAACAAAGTATTTTGATATAATTTAACGTAATGACTCAGAGAAATAATTATGAAAATTATTTTTGTGGATCTGATTTCTAACTTAGCTGCTCTCAGTTGTTGCTTTTGACAGATGTCACTGTGCCTGCTTTTAGCACCTCCTCATCTTCAGATTCAGTGCTTCTGACTTGTGGGTCTAGAAACCAGGTAACTAAATTGGCTAGCCTTGGAGAGAGAGAGACTCCTTTTTTTCAGACTCCTCGGTTCTTTTAGCACCTTTCTATTACCCTGCAAACTCTCTCACCTTGAGTCCTAAATTAAAGCACAAGAGCTATTATAGAAGAGCTATACAAAAGCTATTACAGAAGCCCCCGAGCTCAAGGATCGGCAGAAATGGATTTGGGTCATCTGGGCCATCTCATTTGGAGATCAGCCGCTGGACCCAAAGTTCTATGAAGACAAAGAGTCCGACCAAGGCTTATTCTTTGTTGTAAGCCCCACAGTGCTTAGAAGGGTGGCTTTCCAGGCCAGTAACAAATGTCAAATCATTTTTTTAGACACAATTACCACTCAGTAGATACGTTGAATTGAATTTAATCTTGTTAACCTCATTTTACAAAAGGAACTGAAGTACAGAAATATAAGTGGATTTGCCCATAGTCACAGAGTCTGTTGTTTACTGTATAAAGAGTTCTACAGAATACCAGAATGAGTTTTAGACCATAAATTGCTATTAATATTAATATTTAATTTTGATCATACTGACTTCATTAGTGTAAGAAACTTCTCAGTTAATCAGACGCATTTATAAACTTCTTGCTATATGCTAGGTACTGTGCCAGATGCTAGGGATACCAATGCAAAGAATTAAGCAGTCTGCTATAAAAAAGGGATCATTCTATTGGGGAAGACAATAAGATACGTATTTAAGTACATGCAAAATAAATACAAGTAGTTAGCAAAAATCTTGAATCTTGAAAGTGGTACTTGAACTACAATTGAAAGGAAGGGGAAAACACTAAAAGATGGAGGTGAGGAAGGAACAAATATTCCAAGTATGTGGGATAGATAAGACAAAAATATGAAAAACCACATGTGAGGAACAGAAAGATGATCAATTTGACTGGATCTTAGCGTATGGCAATAGGAATACATAATGAAGCTGGGGAAATAGTTGTAATCTTGGGGAATTGCCAGGGCACTCAGAGATTATGTGATTTGCCCAAAACACACAGTCAGTACATATCAGAGATAGGACTTGGATCTAGATATTTCTAATTTTCACTATGCCATGTTTCTTCCCTTTTAAATATTAAACCATAAAATGTACTAAAAGGATTTTTACAAATAAATGGTTACCAACTAGGTGTTATTTTGCAGTTAGATTCAAAAGCTTTTGTATCCTCTTTTGGTTAATGTTTTTGATTCCCAGAATGTTTATTACCTACATGACTTGTAATAAATCACTTACCCTGTTGGCCCTCAGTTTTCCCATATGTAGAATTGGATTAGATGATTTTCAGTATTCTCAGACCAAATTTTATGATTTTTATAATCAATGATTATAACCTTTCACATAAATCAATTTTTTTGAGGCACTCAGGGTTAAATGGCTTGCCCAGAGTCATATAACTAATAAGTGTCTGAGAGCAGATTTGAATTCAGGTTCTCCTGTCTCCAGGATCAATACTCTAACCATTGTGTCACCTAGCTGCTCCCACTAAAATCATTATTAAAATTGATATAGTTCTTGTCTGGGCTTTTATGAGATGGAATGGTCCGTAGAGATTGTAGTTTATTCTATCCCTCTAGAATTAGACTCTCTGTGACTGTGATTCCTATTTAATGGATGTTCAAAAGAGAAAATTGGGCATATTCAGTTGTCATTATTTCACAAAGTATGAAAAGTATGAGTGGAAGAAGTTATGAGGGCGAGATGCTTGTGGACAGGAGTTGGAAAAATCTTGACAATTCATAAGACATTAGCTATCTTGTGACATACCAGAAATAACTGACTTGGCTTCCAAGGGTAGTAGACACATGTCTCTGTCAAACCAGCTGATACTTTTTTTTGGAAATCAGAAATTTGTATGAAAGACGACATAGTCAGGGTAGCATCTCTGTGAGCAGAGGACTGTGGAGTGGAATAAAATGATGCAGAATCGAAGATTTTAGAGGCCTTCAAGGTCATCTGATCCAATCTCCTAATTGTGAGGAAACCAAGGCTCTAAACCTTGAAGGGTTACACCAATTATAAGAATCAACCCCGGGTCTCTCTGGCTACAAATCCAGAATTCTGTCCACCATACCTCTCTTGGCTCTATAGAACCTTTCTGCTCTGGCACTGGGTCGACCCCAGGCCCAGTCAGTAGAGCCTGAACATTGACCTTTCCACCTTACTCCAAGGACCACTGCAGTGAATTGAGCCTCACTCCTAGGACTCCAAGGAAACCTCTCCTATTGGATTACCCTCTCAAACTGACTTTGGCACTTTCAGATAGGAAAGTATGTGTACTATCAATCGAGTAATTGCCAAGCATTTAGTGAGTTCTTATTATGTGCAAAACATCATGCTAAGGATTGGGGATATAGGCCCCAAAACTGAAACAATTCCTATTTTCAGGACTTCAAGGAACTACAATTTCATCAACATGGAGTCTCAGTCCATTCAGCCTTAGTACATGGCTGTCTCTATTTTACTAAAGTTACACAATTGAATTACCTTTCCATACTCAAATTGATCATCAGACAATACGTGATCAGTATTTCACGCATCCTGGATTTATAGCACTTATAAGAAGTAGTGCACACAATAAAAGTATGATCTTTAAGAATCTAGAGTCACCTCCGTGTCATCAAAGCATCTGGATATAATTGTGGTAGGGGATGCTTATTGCTGGCCTAATCTTAGGCAATCCTTCCTTCTGGTTTAACTTCCTTCTGGTTCCTTATCTATAAAATAAGGGAGTTAGATAAGATGGGCCTTTCTTCAGTGGATCAGGAATTCTTATTAACCTTATCTGTGACCTAGCATCCTGGTGAAACCTAGGAACTCCTCTAAATAAAATTTTGACATGTATCAGATAAAATATAGGGTTACAAAAAAACAATTATGTTAAAAAGTAGATATCCAAATATTTTTAAAAACAAAATCATGAACCTCAGGTTAAGAACCTCAATTCTAGACCTATGATCAATGCCAGACAAAATGGGAACAACTTAAGCCTCACAGGCCCCGTGTGTACCATAAAGGAAGGGAATCCAGAAAGGACAAGACTGTTAGCACACAAGTTGTCCTGGTATGGAGTTTGGCCCTCTTGCCAGATCATACGTTGGAGGAAAGGCCCCGTCCCTGTAAATTTGCTGCCTACTCACTCTTCCCTAGGGGCCTTCCCCCTTTAGAGTGAACTCTTTGGGGTTTGGTTATGTTTTGCCAACTTTCCTGATACAGAATGTGGTCTCTAAATATTCTATTTAAAGTTGTTTTTCTGTATTTCTTTTAAGGTCAGTTTTGAAGTCCTGGAACTCTGTGATTACATGGAATAAATTTGCTTTTGTTCTGTAGAGTTGAAAATGAAATCGAAAACTTCTAATGGACTCTGTTATTTCAATTATTAGGAAGTTAAATAACCAGGATATCTCACCCATACACAGAATCTCAGCTCTGGATCCCCTCAAGTATTTTCTTATAATGTTTACAGTGCCATTTTAAATTCTGTTGATTTCAGCTAGGACTCTATTAAAGTTTAATGGAGGGGACTATGTATGGAGCTCTGGAAAACTCCCTTAGTTCACATTAGCCACTGGCCTTTCATTTAGTCACAAGAGAGTTGCCTGGGGCTCTTGAACGGCAGAGCCATAACTAAAATTAATAGCTGGAGTATTGTTTCAGATACAACATCTCAGGAGGGTTGTGATTGCTTAGAAGGGTAGTGCTATGTTTTCTTCACATGGGCTCCTCCTTATTTTAATATAAATTCTCTTGGGAGATAGAGGGTCTCATCTCTTTGGACAATACCCTAGCTCAGAATCTGTAGCAAAAGGACTGGATTAAAAGTCCAATTATATTCCATACCGCCTTCAACACATTAGATATTTTACCTCTCTAACACATAGTTTTCCCTTTATCAAATGAGAGGAGGGAAGGGTGGATTAAGAAGCCCCTTCCACTGGAAAAAGAAATAACAAACCCACTCCAGTATCTTTGCCAAAAAACATATCCAGGGTCACAGAAAGTTGGACATTACTAATCAACTGAACAACAAGGTCCTTTCTGGCTTTAAATCTACACTCTGAATCCAGGTTAAGAGAAGCAATTTTCTCCTTCCTGGAAAAACTTGGCCTTTGCCACCAGAATTCCTAGGAGGGTCCCCTTAATGCTTTTTCTTTAGCAAAGCCCACAAATGCAGATAATATCCTATTTCGGAAGGAACCCAGCCTATGTCTTGGGATAGTTTATCTGGACCTTAATATGTGGGCAACTCCTTCCTAGTCTATGGAAGCAATTCCACATCCTTGGTGCAGCCTTATATCCTGTTTAGAGAGAGATCAAGACTCTTAAGTACCCCCACCCCAATCTGGTCCAGCCCCTTCCCAGGCTGTTTTGTCTTTTTTCCTGGAAAAGGGGGTCCTAATAGCTCTAGGTGAAAAAATTTCTGATTAGTCCTCTGCTGAGAGGTGAGATAACTTGTCAGCGATCACGCACAACATACAGCAAGTATGTATTAATATAAAGGACAAATTTTCATTTTTCTCAATGTTGTACATTTCTTTTATTATTTGAGACTACTGAGATTTGTATATGGCTGGAGTGGTGGTCAGGACTCCTGATTTCCTGTTCTAATACCTTTCAGTAGTAAAATAACTTTTAAAAATTTGAGGACAGGGAAGTAGGAGAGAATTACTAAATTAATATTGTAATTAGCAGTGCTATAGCAAGAGAAGTCAGGAATGGGGAAAGGTGTATGAGGAAATTAATTTAGTATATTCTAAGGAATAGCACAACATAGCAGATGTGTAGATGTGTATCAGATACCTTTTGTGTTCCACACGCTAACTAAGAAAATTTGGAAATTATTTGAAAAATCATCATAATCTGACAGCAGAGCCTGAGAGCTAGACTGGTGGACTTTAGGAGGAAAACTAGACATCAGGAACTTGTTTTCATCATACATGAAAAATATGAAATTATACAGAAATATATACATATATATATGAAAAATAGTATGTAAAAATACTCTGATAAAATAACCAGGGTTGAAATAGCCCATTAAAAAATCCTTATTAGTTCTGAAAAACAAATCCATAGCCAAGAGCAGCCCCTCGACCCTTTTCAAGATCATCATCCATGATGAAGGGAAGAGATATCTTTTTCCTCTTTCTTTTTCTGCCTCTGGCATCCATTGATGAATGTTAGTAAAGCACAGATTATGCTGCTTAAAAAAGATGAGATATTTTCAACACCAAGGAAAGCTGAGGAGGCTGAAAGCAGGATGGTATAGTGATGAGAGCAAGCTGGTTTGCTAAGTCAGGGAGCTTGGAATAAAGAGAGGAAATTGAAACAGAGTTCCAGAATTACGATTGATGAGGAAAATTAGGATGGGCAAATAAGGACCAGGCACAAATTTGCTAGCTAGGGAAATAAGAAAAAGGAACAGGAAAAAATAATGAAAACAGGAAAATACATGATTACCTGAAATCCTGGAGGCTATTTTGCCAGGACTAAACCTTTAACTACCCCATTTATTGGTTCTCTGAGGGCAAGGATAAATTTAAAAAAAAAACCCAAATATCAAAAATATTGAAAATCTGTGTAGTTTTTGAATTTTTCCTTAATAATAAGAGTCTGTGTGAGAAGTTTTGAAGTATTGAATTGTTATTTGAAGATTGAGAACATTTTTAAAAATAAATTTTATTGATATCCTTTTTATATCACTTAAATTTATTCCTGTACCTATTCTCCCTCCTAAAAGTTCTCCCTTATAACAAATGATTTTTGAAAGAAAAAAAGCAAAGGGAATGAAAAAATTCCATAAAACCAACACATAGAAAAAAATCTGACATATGCAATGCTCCACATCCATGAACTCCTTCCTTCCTCGCCCCCCAATACATATCTCTGCAAAAGAATGGGAGGAAGTGTCTTCTCATACCTTTTCTTGGGTTCCAAGGTTGTTCTTTGTAATTTTGCAATATTCATCTCTTATCATTTTGTGATGGTTGCTCATTTTATATAGATTTGTGTAGTCATTGGTAAATTGTTTTCTTGGCTCTGCTTATTTCACTTCATATAAATCTGTCTGTCCTTCTCTGTTTCTTCCTTCATTGTTTCTTACAGAAGATCGTGCATCTTGTAGAGTTTTATATAAGGCCAGAGCAAACATATATAAAGCCCATAGCATCTCCCACTTGTCCTTTGTCTTTTTTTTTTTCTAAAAAATTAACTACAAAAGATGAGTTTAATAGACACAGAGTTATGGATTTCTCTTAATTAAAGTTTATTTTTAGTTTTCTCCAGCCTTACTGTGAATGAAATGTTCGAGACAATCAGTAGAAGATGGTAGCTCTGACAACTCATACCTAAATAAATAAAGACCAGAAGCCATACCTACCATCAGTTCATAACTTTGTCCTTCTGCTGCTTACATTTTTTCCAAAAGCACAAGGACAAAATAAGCAGTTACCTTTTTTTTCCCCAAAATGTATTTTCCCTTTCGATGATTATATAAATTTGATTTATCCCATGTGGACAGATGAGTATTCATTAAAGTTAGTTTGGCCCTTACTAAATTAAGTTTGTACATAATTATCCAATTGCTTCCTGAGCAGCTAGGGAGTGGAAGGAGTGGGAGAGGGGGGATCCAGAGCCAGGGTCACAAAACAGGAGAGGCTAGGTGTTGAAAAGCAAAAACAGCTGCTCTCTTGCCTCACTTGGTGAGACTCCTCACAGTATATCCCATGAAGGGGCTTGCTGAATGCACAGAAAAATGGCAGCCAAAAGAACAGGAAACAGCCACTAAGCCAGTGTAGTTTTGTTGTTTTAGCTAAGGCCCAAAAACATCTTTTAAAATCTTTTCAGTAGCTACAGCCTTTACGTTATAATCCTGGTCGCCTCCTGATCTGCAAAGGCATAGGACTGGATTGAGCTGAGGGCAGAGGTACATGTTGGAAGAGATATTATGGGAGGGCTCTTTGGAAAGCAAAACTCATTGAATGAACACAGTGGGAGTGTTTAAAATTTGCCACAAGGGGGTGAAAAAGACAATCTAGCCATAAGAAGAAAACTTTCCAGTGTAATAATGGATGAGATGGTATTCAGACACTTCAGACTTCTTTTGCCTTTGTTTGTAAGCACCTTTCCTTATGTCTGCATTGGTTCAAATTCCTGTAAGATTGCCGAGGACATTCAAAGTATACAAGCTTTACATTTATATGTTATTCTGAACAAGACCTATTTTATAATTACACAGAGTAAATGGTCACTAATGTAGTAGCATTTCAGAGATGCTGGAAATCTCCACAATTGTTTACCCCCATCCTCACTCCCCCCCTTCTGGGGGAAGCCTGGAATTCTTTTACTGGGGACAAAACCTTTTAATCTCCAATTAAAGATAAGCCTAATTCCTACCCTAGGTATTAATGTTTGCTACTTCCTTTGGGAAGATGAGGCCCTAAAGGAAGTGAAATTGATATAGCTCAGATAAGCAGTGCTAGACCGAATGTGGTTTTAATTCCGAGTTCCTCAGCAAAATATGAGTCACTATCTACTTTTTTAAAAGTTAAATGATGTATTATAAAATAATATTAAATATAAACACAATCAATTAACTTTGCTTTGTACCTATTTGCAATTACATAAATTAATTTCAGTACCTATAATAAACATTTCATTTCTTGTCTCCATCTGGATTCTTTGTCCATTTGTTCCCAGTCATTTTTCCTCATATAGTATTTACTCTTTTCTGGTTCTGATTTTTCTTCCCCTTCCATCATTTTATAAAAGGCTTTCTGTATTTATTTCTCATGCTTGTTGAGCTGACATCATCATCATCTCTAATACAGATAACATCTAGTGCTCTATTTCTATCCTTATTCTTTTTCTGGAGGTTTAATTTTAAATCACCAACCATCTATTGGCTATCTCAAATTAAATGTCCTACAGACTTCTCAAACTCAACATGTCTTGAAGAACGCTCACTATCCTCTCAAATTCATCCCTCTCCCAAACTTATCTATTTCTCAAAAGTCAAAGGGATCACTATCCTTACATTCTTTTACATTCTCAACCTCAAAGTCATCCTTGACTCCCTACTTTCCCATATATACTATCAGTTGCCAAATTTTATTATTTCTACCTCTCACATCTGACCTCTTTTCTCTTCCTAATCTAGTCCCTCATCATCTCTTGCCTATCTCTTTTAAAATTTGATACAGTGGATAAGCAGCTGGACCTAGAGCCAAGAATATCTAAGTTCAAATGCAGCCTCAAACACTTACTTAGTTATGTAACCCCACACAAATCCTTTAAACAGTCTGCTTCAGGTTTCTTAATTGTAAAATGAGAATAATAGCATCAGCCTCCCAGAGGTGTTGTGAAGATCAAATCAGATAATATATGTAAAGCACTTAGTATAGTACCTGACACATAGTAGTACTTAATAAATGCTTGTTCCCTATTAGGGAACATTTTCCATTTTCCACACAAATACCCAAGTGGTTTTCCTAAAACCTGGGGTTATCTTGTTGCTCCCCTAGTCAATAAATTTCCTCTTGGCACTTGGATAAAATATAAAGTCATGTGTTTTGACATTTAAACTCCTTTACAATTTGGACCCAACCTACTTTTTCCACATTAATTTGTGTGTGTGTGTATGTGTGTGTGTGTGTGTGTGTATGTAAATATAACGAGATAATGATGATGACAGAAAGGGAGGGGGAATGGATGGATGGATGGATAGATAGTGAGATATGGAGAGATCCTTTCCTGCAAGCTACTGGCATTACCATTCCCATTTCCCACTTTTGTACTGAAATGTACTGCCTCCTCATATCTGACTCTTCAATTCAGTTCAAGTACCACTTTCTTTATTAAGAATTTTCTGATTCCCTCCTGCTCCAAGATTTCTTTTTAATCTTTCTGTATATTCTTTATAAACTTATTTATGTATATTTTAATTCCCTCAACAAGAAGTACAAGTTCCTTGAATGCAGGGATTATTTCATTTTGCCTTTGTATCTCTAGCATTTAGAACGTATGTTTGTTTGTTTGTTGATTGATTAATTACACCATAGTATTTGACTGTATTAATGTGCCACAATTTATTTAGTCAATTTCCCCATATTTGAAGGATATGTGTTTAGGTTGATTCCTTCCTGTTTTTGTAATTACAAATAAAACTGCTACAAAAATGCTGATTAGTTAAGTTTTGACTAGATTAAAGACCACGATCAACTCTGTAGCTTTTACTTTATTCTATGAATTTGCTTTCCCAAAAGATTCATGTTTGCAATTCCACCAGAATAGAATGAATGGGTCTGTTTGTCCAAAATCCTGCCAGCACTGAGTTTCATTGCTTTCAATTTACTTTGCCAATTTGATGAGCATGGGGTGGCACATTAAAGTTGTTTTAATTTGCATCTATACAATTATTTATGAGGTTGAAATGTCTATTCAGTAATTTGGAATTAATAGATTGATGGAGAGAACTAAAATGGGAGAAGTTGGGAATATTGATTCTCTTTGGGTATACATAGATCAGTCACAAACTTACTTGCATGTTAGGTCACAGAGAAGCTCTATGTAAATTCAATATGGAAGAAATTATGCATGCTTTGTTTTTTAACTACTATGAGATAAAATAAGAATGAAAATTTTATGGCATGAGCAAAACTTACAATACTACATGAAAAAAATTTTAAACAATCTAAAAATTAGGCTAAAGAAGAAAAAAATATTTAATCACAGAGCATTTAAAAGACAGTGCCAACAATAATACTATTTATAAAAATATGTAGAAAATACAATTCTTAGAGGCAAACATGCCCCTTAGTATCCCTGAGAAAGAGAGATAAAAAAATAGATAAATAAAAATTGTACCTAAAGATACAAGAAAAGGAACAAAGGAGCAGTCTAAAAGAAAAAAAAGAGAGACAAATCATAAAATATTATAAAGAGCATAAATGAAGTATTAGAATATGAAATAACAATAAATAAAACTTTGTTTTTTAAATAATAAAACTGACAAAGTATTAGCAATGACAATAGAATATAGAAGGCATGTATTTAGCAAGTGGAAGAGATCTTAATGAAGCTAAGAATATTAAAAGCGAATATTACTACTAAAGTACAATCTAATAAACAAGAGCCCTTAAAGCATATAAATTATTACTAGCAATGATAAAAGGATACAGAAAGCATATATTAACAAAATTATAAATCAAAAAGAGGTATCATAGCAAACAAAAGCTAAGAATAATTGAGTAATACTAAAATATATTCTAATAAATGAGATAATTTAAAACATATAAATGATCAAAACTTACTGTAGAAATTAATAATGTAAGGAGGCCTCTCTGAGAGGAATGCAATCTAATAAATATTAAATGTAGGACATCTAGGTGGTACAGTTAGACTGTAAGGGCTGGAGTTAGGAATTTGACCTCAGACCCTTACTAATTGTTTGACCCTGGGAGTTTCTTCATCTGAAAAATGAAGAAAACAGTGGCACCTATTCTCCCCACATTATTAGAAGGATCAAATGAGATAATCATTGTAAAGCGATCAGCATATTAGTGTCTGGCACATAGTAGGCATTATGTAAATGTTAGCTGTTATTATTATACAGAGAAGAAATACATGGAAGCAGAGTGGTTCATTGGCTAGAGAGCTAATCTCAATGGAAGAAATAGGTTCTAGTCCTGGCTATATGATTCTAGGCAAGTCATTTCCCATCCAGTGGTGAGGGCCTCTCAAAGACACTAAATTGCAAAGATGCTGGCCTGAATTGATGGAGGGAGTTTCTTCATCTATACTAATGAAATCACAGGTTTGATTCCTATGTTCACAACAGCAAATACTTTATCTGAGTTGAAGAGGTGAGGGAGAGATACTGATGAAGATATGGGAATACAGTTGCCATATTATAATTCTGGTAGGAAGAATTACCTGTATTGTATGACTGTATGATCACCTAGAAAAAATCTTGATGCCCTTATATTATTTCCCTCTACCTGTTCAACAGGGCATGAATTCTATCTTTAGAGTGTCATTCCTTTAACTTTAACTAATCTTGGATTCCCCTTAAAAGTTAAGATCCTCCTCTGGAATAGGTAATGTTTTAATGCCTGATTTGCTTTTATTTTCTTACAAGAGATCTATTTAAAAGTGGACAGAGTACATTTATAAAGTTATTTATATTATACTTTATATAAAATAAATATTATGTAATATAATACTTGTATGTTATATATAAATGGATTTTAATTACATATTATATTTATATTAAAATTATGATATACTGCATAAGACTACTATGGGTCATATACAGTTTGGTTTGAGTTTTTTTCCTAGTAAATTTATTGCTTTATGAATCATGTTGGGAGAGAAAAATCAGAGCAAAAGGGAAAAAACATGGTAGAGATTTAAAAAAAAAAAAGAAGTGAACATAGAATGTGTTGATTTATATTCAATGCCCAAAGTCTATTTTTGGCTCACTGAACCATTGAGAAGAACCAAGTCTTTCACAATTATTCATAGCACATTCTTGTTGTTATCGTGCACAATGTATTTCTGGTTCTGCTTGCATCACTCAGCATCAGTTTGTGTAAATCTTTCCACACCTTTCTAAAATCAGCTTATTCATCATTTTTTATAGAACAATAATATTCCATCACCTTCATATATCACAACTTGTTCAGCCATTCCCCAAATGATGGGCATCTATTCATTTTCCAATTCTTCGCTACCTCAAAAAGAACTGCTACAAGCATGTTTGCACATATGGGTCCTTTTCTCTCATTTATGATTTCCTCAGGATACAGACCCAAAAAAGACACTCTAGGTCAAAGGGTATGCACATTTTGATAGCCCTTTGGGCATAGTTCCAAATTGCTCTCCAGAATGGTTAAATCATTTCACAATTCCAAAAACATTGCATTAGTGTCCCAATTTTCCCACATTTCCTCCAACATTTATCTTGATGTTTTCCTGTCATCTAAGCCAATCTGAGAGATGGTATGTGGTACCTCAGAGTTGTTTTAATTTGCATTTCTCTAATCAATAGTGAGTTAGAGCATTTTTCACATAACTATACATGGCTTTAATTTCGTCATCTGAAAATTGTTGATATCCTTTGACCATTTATCATTTGGGGAATGATTTGTATTCTTATACATTTGACATGGTTCTTTATATATTTTAGAAATGAAACCTTTATCAGAAACACGGGCTATAAAGATTTTTTCCCAGCTTTGTATGGCGTGAGTTCTAAATCCTTTCTTGAACTTATGATTGCTGAAAGTGGAGAGAGGGGAGGAAACTGGCAGAAAACAAAGGAACATCACTGAAGAATAATAGGATCAAGGATTGAAGCCACTCTCACATCAAACACTTATTAAGCCCTTTCTGTGTGCCAGACTTTGTGCTAAGAACTGTATTGCTGAGGTTGGGCACAGACATTGAGCTGCTCATTGGAGAAAGGAGAGAGTGTGGCAAGAGAAACGTGTTTCTTTTCCCATGAATTCATCCCAAGTCCCTTCTTAACTCCTCAGGGCTTAGTAAAGAGCTCGATGCACCAGGGGGAAAGCCCTTCCACGCTGGGAAATAGGAAAGTCGTGTCACTTGCATGTAACTGGATACAGGAAATGTGTTCTGCAAGTGGCAATCACTCTGGCTCCAGGCTAATGAGAAAGACACTGGGCTCCAGGAGAACAGGTATGTTTCCAGCAGGTTATCACTCAGCAGGCACTTAGAGACCTTCCTTCATGTTGTCAGCAGAAGAGCATCATTGCATCTGACAGAGACCTCTCTGGGGACTCCCATGCTGTGGTGGGGCAGTGACGCTGGGCAGGAAATGACAGAGGGGCAGGTGATGATTAGACAGCACTAGCTATGACAAGTGTCATTTTTACCAGACAGATCTTAGCATTTAGAACTGGAAACAGATCTTAGAGCTCATGTGGTCTAATTGCTTAATTAAATAGGTGAGGAACCTGTTCCTTAGGATCACCCAGGTTGCAAAGGCGTCATCTGAATACAAGCCTTGACCCCAAAGCCAAGGCCATCTAAGTAGCAATTCGCCAATAATGCCCATGGACCCATGAGATGATTGACCACTAAATTTCCCTAATTTTTTCTCAGGTTGCCCCATTGTAAATTATTCCCCTTCAAAGCTGTTTTGGAGATTTCTTTTAGCCCCTTAAATTGTAGAGACATCCAATGTGATATACTTTCCTTTCAGCCAGACTTGTTTTATACACACACACACACACACAGAGAGTAACGCACAAGGCATTTTGGTAGTCTGTATTAAAGTTTGCATTTGTGCTTCCCACACTAAATTACTGTCTTCTCAGTAGCTGCGGGACGCAGAGAGGGTGGGGAGCAGCAGGGAGGGGTGAAGGGTGGGAGGTGGAGGAATATTTCCCAGTACAAGGGTCTGTTTGTAGTTCCTAAATTGAAGCAAGGGGAGGATGAGAAGGCTTAGGGCCATGGTGACCAGCAGGAGGTTAGACTTCTGACAGACTCTTATTGGTGCAGAAGTCTTGGCCCTGGACCAAAAGAGCTTTCTCCCGCCTTCCCCTCCCCACCTCTTGCCCCCTCCAAGATTGCAGCTGCTTGACTACTTTCACTGACATTCAGGAATTCTCCAGCCATCAGTAAAATCAGACTGTGTCAGGCAGCCAGGGTGTGGAGGGACACAGTGGTCTCCTAGGGATGCCCCAGCCCGGGGAGGACTGCAGACTTGTTTGTTAGTCTGCAGGGTGGCCAGCAGACAATTAGAAGGCGCCAGTCCTTGGACAGTTATATTCATGAGTACTGAGACTTAGGCTGGAGCCTGCCTTAGACGCACTCTGAATGTTAAAAAGAGAGAAAAGAAAAGAGGATCTTTAAAAATGCTTGAAACAGAGACTTGTAAGACTTGGATAGTCTTGGTTTGGATTGGGACTAAAGCATTTTACAAAGGTAACCCAAACCAGTCACCCAATGCAGGCTCTGAAAACCCTTGGAAGTCACTCATTAAGAGATTGAAAGGGAATCATCTAAATATGGGCATAAGAAACTATGGATCCCTCTGGGAATGGTGACTACATGTCTTCAGCCCACAAATGAGGTTGGGTGATGGATGAAAAGCTCAGAGCCACTTAAGCATAAATATGACTCTCTAAGGCTCACCCCAACACCATTCTCAAGATTACTTTGAAGGGTCTTCAGATAACTAATAACAGGACCCAGCATAATTGATAGAACCATCAGCTTCTATCATATGTAAGGCCTATGGCAACTCACTCGCCAATAATAACTGAAATTGATTGATTGAGTTCGATTCATAAGTTATCCATTAAGTGCCTACTATGTGCAAAACACTGTGCTAGGTGCTGGGAATACAAAAGAAAAACAAGTAAAATGAGCTACCTCAGAGGTTATAGGGTCCTCCTTAAAGGTGGTTTTCAAGTCAAAGCTGGATTATCCCTCGTCACTGATTTTTATTATTGTCATATTTTGTTTTTACATTACATTTATAGAGTACCCTCCCCCAATTAATAATACAGTGACTTCATCTGAAAGGCAGCTAAGTAGAACAGTGAATAGAGTGCTGGAATCTGGAAAACCTGAGTTTAAATCCTGTCTTAGACATTTTTTTAGCTATGGGACATTGTACAAGTTACTTAATTGCTACTTATCTTAGTTTCCTCAACTGTAAAATGGGGATAATTACACCCACTTTGTTTTTGTGAGAACTGAGTGGGAAAACATTTGTACAATACATAACATAGTACTTGAGACACAGGCACTATAGAAATACTAGTTGTTGTGGTAAAAAGTACAATGCTCTACTTCTATACCACCCCCTTCTTTTTAATTGTATTTTTTAATTAACAAAAATCTATTTTCTCTTCTGGCCAATCCCTACTTCATTGGGGAAAAAAAGAGAAAGGAAAATCAAAAATTTTTTGTAACAAATATTCACAGTCAAGAAAAAATATAATTTTCTCATTGGATGTATACAGAAACATGAATATATCATTTTGTACCCTAAATTTGTCACCTCTTTGTTAAGAGGTGGGTAATATATTTTATCATCAGCTCTCTGGAATCAGGGGTAGTCTTATTTTGATCACAGTTCTTATGGATTTCAAAGTTGTTTTTATAATGTTATTATTGTATAAATTGTTCTCATGATTCTGCTCATTTCATTCTTCATCAGTTTATAAAAATCTTTACTATTGTTATTTTAATATTGATTTTATATATAAATCATTCCTCTGATTCTACTTCATTTCACATCAATTCATTTAAGTCTTTCCATGTCTCTTTAAAATCCCAATAATATTCCATCATGTTTGTGGTGTTCTTGTTCTTTAAAATAATAATAGTTCTCTCTGGGAGCAGGTTTCTTGGGGGAGGTTTTCTGGAGGCAGCCTTAGTTTCAGTTAAAATCAATAATCACCCAAATGCAGCCAGGTGCTAAAAGTTCAGATCTTTTATTGTCTCCATTATAGCCCAGTTAGTTTTCTTAGAGGCCTCTCTCTCTCCTTGGTTCTAAGAGCTCATGCAGCTTTGTCCCTTGCTTCTGCCCCTGCTTTCTTCAGCCTCCCGCCAGCACCTCCTTGCCTGGGGCTGGGCAGCTTTCTGGAGAGCCTTTCAGACCAGCATTGGTCTCAGTGGGGGATGTGCAGGAGCCCAGCCACCACAGTGGTGTAAGATGAAGATAAATCTGGTTGCGCCTCCTCCGAGAAAGTGCTTCTCCTCAACTGAACTGATGCTCCCTTCTCAATCTTCAGTTCAGCTGAACTCTCTCTCAATGTTTTCAGCTCAACTCCCCGAGAGAGGCCTCTGTCTGTTTCTTATATATGATCTCTTCTGAGAGAGAGGGATTATGGGTTTCTCCCAGAGTGCTCTCTGTCCCTGAGAGCTTCAAGGGAGGTATGCATTTGGATATCTCATAGTAAACTCTGAAATCTCCCAAACGTGTGAACTCCAATGAGTACTTAAATACTTCTTGCTTATAAAGGTGTGAACATAAGCATTGTTTCTATCAGTTGTACTTAGTACCTTGTTTCAAGTTCTGGCCCATAACATCTCCTTGTAAGATCAGATCAATCATACTGAACCATGCTAAATTAGATAATTATTGTCTCTATCAACTCTAATGACTTAACAGTTTGTAAAGATTCCAACAATGTTCATGTGCTACAATTCGTTCAGCCATTTCTCAATTGATAAATGCTTTTATTAACAAAAAGAGAAAGGATACATGAATTTGGAATGCAGATAAAAGTATTAAAAAATCAACAATTTTAAAAATTCCAATTAAACTTTAAAATGGAAATCCTGAAAATTAAGAAAGAGATGAACAAAGTTATAAACCAACAATACTATTGAACTAATAACAAAACTAAGAATAGTCATTTTTGGAGTAAAGTTTAATAAACTAGTTAAACTATTAGCAGATTCAGAAAAAAGAAAAAAGGAGAAAACCAAATTACCATGATCAAAAATTAAAAAGGAAGATTCATAGCAGATTAAGAAAAATTATATAATGACATATATGCCAATAAAATTGACAAACTGTATGAAATAAATGAATATTTACATAACCCAATTTCAGAGGAAAAAATTAAACAAGCCAGAAATTGGCCTACAACAAGAATAAAAACTCCAAGATGGAGTTCCCAAATGGATTCTATCAAACATTCAAAGAACAATTAATTTCACTATAACATATACTGCTTGCAAAAATGGCAAAAGAAGAGGTCCTACCAAATTTTTTCTATCACCTTAGATGTAGTGCAAAACTTTCTGGGAGATGGAAACTTTTCAGAAAGGACATTTTGATGGGTTATTATTATTATTATTATTTTTTGCTTTTCATCTACAGGAAAGATCAAGATCAAGAGGGGTACTAATGTGATTAGATGCAAATAAATGTTAGAAGGCTAGCATTTAAAACAAATTTCATTGACTTTACAATTTTGCAAAAACACTGGGAGCCTTGTATACTGGCTGGAGAAAGACAGAAACAGAAGTTGGATGAAAAGATGACTATGGGTGTGATTTAAGCAAGCTCCATGCCAGAAGTTTCCTGGAGACAATGGGTTCTTGCCCACAACCTAGCTTCCTCCTTCCCACCAATCTGGTAAATCCCATGGCATGTCAGAGGCCTTGTAATCATTGCACCAGTGGGAGTAGATCCAAGGTAGCTTATTATACTATTCAGTAATCCAGAGCTGCTCAGAAAACAACAGAAATATCTACAAGAAGGAGAAGGGCTTTAGGTGTTTCTCTGTAATGCTTCCCTTTCTCCTGCACATCCAGGCTAGGATTAGGTAACGGGCAAGATTGGTTTAGAGGCAGCCTCATCCATAACTACTTCCTAGGAATAAAATCCATGCTTCCACTGAACCCCAAATTAAGAAGGTTAGTTCCTAGGACATCTTCAGCAAATTCATCTACTTTGTATTGGTCAATAAGCATGCAGCTACTTATAGTGCTAAGTGAAAGGTACTTTGCTGGTAGCCAGGAATAGAGAAATGAAAAATAGTTCCTAGTCTCAAGTAGCTTATATTCTGCTGGGGCATCTAAAATGTAAACATAAATAAGTACAGTCTTCTGAGGAGGGTGAGAACTATCTCTTGCCTCCATGCCTTTGTTATATACAGGCTGTCCTCTCTACCTGGAATGCTCTTTCTCCTCACCTTTGCCTATTGGCTTCCCTGACCTTCTTCAGAAAGTCATCTACATCCTGCAGAAAACTAGTGCCTTCCCTCTGAGAATACCTCCCGTTTACTCAGTATTTATCTTGTACTCATAGAGACGTGTTGTCTCCCCAACTAGGATGTGAGCTCCTGCAGAGCAGAGATCACATTTTTGCATTCCTTTGTATCCCCATGCTTAGCATGGAAACCTTTGCTACAGTAAGTGCCTAATAAATGTTTGTTGATTGAGAGAACACAGAGCCTTGAAGGAAGATAAAGATGCTACAAGATAGAGGGGCAGAAATGCATTTTAGGCTCAGGGAAAGAAATGGAATGCCCAGTTCAAGAAATAGCAGGCAGGCAGATTGACTGACATACAGTGTCAGAAGGTAAAAGCTCTGAAATGAGTCTGGAAAGATACGCAAGAGCTAAATTGTGGCTCACCAAACTCAGGAGCTAGTACTTTATCCCAAAGGTGATAGGGAACCAATGAAGATTTTTGATAAAGGGATAAGATGTGCTTCAGAAAAATTCTTTTGGTAGCTGTGTAAAATATGTATTTTTTTATAGGAAGCAAGGAGACCAAATAGGAGGTTTTTATAATATTTTAAACTAGTAGTTTTCAAACTTTTTGGTCTCAGGATCCCTTTACACTTTTAAAAAATCATTGATGACCTTTCAAAAAGCTTCTATTTATTTGGGTCATATTTATCAATGTTTAGAAATTAAGATGTCTAAGAATTACTATACTCCCTAGAGGTCCCCAAGCTACACTCTGAGAATCACTTATGTATGATAGGTAAGAAACCATGATGGCAGACATATGCGTGTAACAATGTAAGATACATGGTGGCAGCAGAATCAATAAAACTTGACAACTGGTTATATAGTAAGGGGGAATGAAAGGAGAGTGAATAGCTGTGAATCACTGAGGTCAAAGGAAATTTAAATTAACACAACAGAAATGGGGAAAGTTTAAAGGAGGTTTCAATTTATAAAAGGAAGGTAGATTTCTTTATATTTTTGAAATTCTTCCATATACATGAGAGGCAATGTGGTAGAGTGGATAGAAAGTTAGCCTCAAAGTTAAAATGAGGTAGGATGAAATCTCTATCTCTCTAACACATAGCTAGCAGTTATGAGGACAGGCTCAGAGACATGTAATGATGTTGTTTCAGTCCCGTTTGACTCTTTGTGACATCATTTGGGGTTTTTTTTGGCAAAGATATTGGAATGGTTCACCATTTCCTTCTCCAGCTCATTTTACAAATGAGGAAATGAAGGCAAAATGAGTTAAGTGTCTTGCTCAAGGTCAAATAACTAGTAAGAGTCGGAGGCCAGATTTGAACTTGGAAAGGTGCCCTATTTAATGAGGTCTAAATCCAAATCTAAAATAAATATAATGGGGCATTCCCACCAATCCATCTAAACTAAACAGCCCTTCTTAGGGCCACTGTAAGATGATATTTAAGAAAGTACATCAAATCTGAGCATAGAGAGAGAGACACTCATAGATTTGTAAATATGTCCACATATACATTGTGCATATCTGTCAACAGAGATAGATACACATGCAAGCCTGCACACTTATAATCAAAAGCATCTTTATAGCAGCTCCTATCCTGAAGGAGATTTTCTACTTGGAGAATTTAAGGTTGAGGCCCATGGAAACAGTTCTGTAGAGCCATACTTTTCCATGGAAATTTGCAACTGAAAGAAAACCTTTGGGATGGTCTAGTGCCTTGACACACACACACACACCATCCCCCTTGTGTTATAGATGAGATGGTTATAGACCCAGAGCCATGAAGTGACTAGCCTGAGAGCACAGCTAGTTGGAAGCCCAACCATTCTGGTCAGGCTGCTGTGAAGGGGTCCCAAGTCCTGCCTGCTCTGGGCAGAATTTCCCCCAGCCTTGCCCCTTTCAGCCTCCCCCTTCCCACCCCCCCCCCGGCTGCACTTCCTCTCTTCCCCCCCCCCCCCTCCCCATGCCCCAACCTCCATCCAGAGGAAGTAGTACAGGGCAGGCAGCTGCTGCCTCAGGGTAGGGAGGGCACAAAGGGGAACAGAAGCACATGTGATGATTCTTCCAGGTGGCAGAGCTTTGAAGGCCTTCAGTGCCAAGTCATCTTGTATTCTTTCTGTTCCTCTACTCAGCAAAGCCAACTCTGTCCATTCATTCATCAAGGGTCTCCAAAGAGATTGAATTCCTACAGTTGTTGCTCCTGCTAACATACCCAGGACCACCAGGGTCCCCCACTCCTGTCTCTTTCCTAGAGAAATCCTACCTCTTCTTCCAGGCACAGCTCACATGCACAGTCTCCTGGATGCCTCCCCTGGTCCACCCCCACAGAAATTTTTCTCCTTTGTCTGAGCTCTGATAACATATTGCTTGAAGCACTTATATGACACTGAACTCTGGCAGCCTTATACTGCAGATGTTCACATCCTCAACTTTTCCCTTTACCTCACCTGTTCTGCAATCAATCACCAATCAATTAATAAACATTTCTTGTCAAATATTATCTACCTTTTGAAATCCTTTTACCTTTCTATTTTTAGGGTGATCATTAAGCATTTATTATTCAACAGGAACTGGGGATATAAAGACAAAAAAATCTTAACAGTCCCTGCCCTCAAGAAGCTTATGTTCTGCTTATATAAGGGTGTGTGTGTGTGTGTGTGTGTGTGTATATATATAAATATATATGTATGTATGTATGTGTATGTGTATAAATATATGTGTGGATGTATATATATAATATAAATGCATATATATTTTGTGTATATATGTAAGTGTATGTATATATACAATGTAAATGTACATATATATGTGTGTGTATATATATGTATATGTAAGTGTATATATATAAATAAAACATATACAACATAATTACAAGATACTTTGGAAGGGAGAGAGTCAGGAAAGATCTTTGTAAAAGCTGACAGCTGAGTTGAGCTTCAGAGCTCAAACAACTAGGGGTCATATATATTTATGTGTTTATCACATACATACATATGTATATAACATACATACATGTACACACATGTATGTGGAATAGTATCTTATTCTCTGTATGGCCAGTTCTGCTATAACTCAATGTATTTGTTCCCAAAAAATACCTTGATCTACAAAGTTGTACAATAAAAATTCCAGGGTTTTGGGGGGGAGGCGCGGGGGACACAGGGGCAAAATACTCAAATGCTTCGATAGATTAAAAAAAGATAAGAACCTAGTAAAAAACAGTAGCACAGTTTTATGCATGTTAAATGATTAAGAAATACATAAATACTAAAGTAAATAGTAGAGGCATCCATGGCCCCAGGTTGTTGCTCACCTCTGTTGAGTTCCCACTGGCTGGCAAAGTTTCATAGAAAGAAGTTGGGCAAGTAAGCTATGGTAGAAAATGGAAGTGGGGGTGATGGTGTAGAATTAGTCTCTTCTACCTCATCCCCAGCCTGCACCAGGAAACATACAATAAATATGACACAAAGACCTGAAGTTTGCCTGTGGAAGAAGGCATCAGAAGGGTTGCAGCTTCTGCTTTCTCCAGAAAGAAATTTCTCCAGAAACTCATGCTCAAATTGTTCCCTAATATATCAATTGTGCTGGAACACATTCACCTTTTCAAAACGAGCATCATAGCAGATCTGACTGCATTTCCCTTCAGTACCTAACAGATACTGCTTTGTGGACACTAGGCACTTAACAAACATTTGTTGGTTGAATAAACTAGGATTCTTGGAAGGGAAGAGAGGAAATAGGTCCAGATAAAAGGCTCTCCCAGAAGATTATTTTCATTGATTCTGGAAGACTAGATGTAAGGTCAGTAACCACATCAGGTTAAATACTGGGACTTGAAAGGAAGGGCTGTGAAAATCACCTTCTTTGATAATCTTTGTAAATGGACACTTATCTGGCTAGAACAATTTGATGCTATCATTCATGCTATCTCATTCATGGAGATAGGGAGATGAACCCGATGGCCTTGGATTTTTGAAAACCCAGATTATCTTTAAAAGGAGAAGACTTTTGAGAACCCAGATTATCTTTAAAAGGAGAAGGCTGATGTGCCTGTTCCCATACAGAGATGTTTGATGCCTATCTGCAGCTTCCCAACTGTCCCATAGCTTCCCTTTTCTTCCTCTCCCCATTGCAGAGAATTTTACAACTTAATCACTAGGGACAGATAATTCAAAGAGCTCACTTTCTGCATAATATGAATGAGAATAGTTGAGATGCCCAGGGCGCACCATAGAAACAAGCCCCCATGATGACGGCAGGCTGGAATCAATCTGGCTTCCTCCTCACTTCTCCCTCCCTCTTCACTCATGGACAGGCTTCATTCAGTCTCACCAAGCACTCACCGTGCCCAGGGTGCCCAACAAGGGTAGCAATGCAGGGTGATGTGTTGAGTCAACAGAGCCAAGGGCCTGTGTTCCCACAGCAGGTGAGTGTAGCCAGCACCCCACAAAGGAGGACATTCATAAAGGACTCATATGCAAGGTCAGGGATGAGACATCCGACAGTCCCCTCTTCACAGTAAAGGAGATGGGAGTTCCTGCGGGCCCACTGGCTAAAATTAGGGTATACCTCCTAGGATCATCTCTGAAGTTTCTTTTCTACTTTCTTCAGGTAACAGTCAACATGTTTATAGTACTATAGAGCAGTCTATAGTACTATAGTATAGTAACTATACTATAGTATAGTTATAGTACTATAGTACTATAGTATAGTACTACTATACTATAGTATAGTAGTTATAGAACTACAGCTAACATGTTCATAGCACTTTAAGATTTACAAAGCACTTTATACACATTATGTCAGTCAACCTTTACAACAACTTTGTAAGATAGATGGTATTATTACCCTACTTTACAGATAAGGGAACTGAGATTATAATCAAGTGAATTGCTCAGGGTCACACAACTAGTAAATGTCAGAAACAGAATTCAAATTCAGGACTTGACTTTCAGTCTAGGACTTTATTATTTATAATACTTAACATAGAAGTAATCTTATTCTAAAAAGGGAACTCCTGTGACTGCCCCAGAATCTGTTTTCTCCAGATCCTTACTGTAGAAACATATTTCTCAACTTTTTTTCAGCCCAAGACACACCTGAGAAATTCTCAGGATATACTGGTAATGCTTTTCATTCATTCAAACCACCTTTTTTTCCCCTTGTTATCCAGCCTTGGTTAGCCAAGGTGGTTTCCTACTTTATTTGGATGTATTTACCTCCAGAACTCATTCGACTTCAGGCTCTGTTTTGGGAACTGATCTCAGCAACTATTAAAAGCTAAAAATGAGGTTGGTAGACAACTGGCGAGGTTGAAGAAACAAGGTGTCTCATGATGGGGCTAAGTGGTTTCAGGACTAATGGCTGGGAAGCAGTGGAATAAACAACTGCAGAATCTTGAGAAAATCTATGGATAAGAGAGGAAAGTTGCTGGCCACACTAGTCATATCCCATGAAGCTGAGTACTGGGCAAACCAATTGTTCTCATGGACTGTCAGACCTATGAAGAAACTCAAAGATCCTTTAGCCCAAATTTCTTACTTTATTGAATAGAAAGCAGTCCTAGGAAGGTTAAGTGTGTCATCATGCTGCAATGCAGTAGCAGAGCTAGGAGAGAGAGCTAGGTCTTCTGGTGCCCAATGCAGTGAAAATGCTCTGCATCAAGCTGCCTGCTTCTCTGAGCCTGCCATATCCAGGTTACTAATATCTCTGCCCAGAAGTTTCTCTCAATAAATATCTGCTGTAACACAGCCAGCTGGCCATCTGAAGCTCTTTCTGTTCCCATCTCTGCATGCCTTAATCCTGAGTTTACCCCTAAACATAATTTGATTTGAATAATAATACTGCTTGTTTTTAACAGATAGCATTAATCTGTCAAGACTCTTAAATATTTTGTTATAAATGGTCCTTCTAGGGGGAACAGAAGTTTAGTTTATTAGCCTGAAATTATGCAGAATTCCAGGGGCTGAGTAAGGCAGAGGGTCCAAGAAGGAAGGCCTTCCTAACCCTAACCCTAACCCTGAAATTCCAGTGAGAGATCATTATACCAGAAGATCATAGAGACCTTGGTCCCTATAAAGAAAGATACTATTCTTTTAGGAGGAATAATTTTAAAAGTCACTAATATCTCAATATATGACCATTTTCTGAGATTAAATTTTGACTGAGAAGAATGAAATTAAATTTTATTATCCAACCATTCATTCCTGTCTGACTCTTTGTGACCCATTAGACCATAGCACACCAGTCCCTTCTGTCCTCTACTATTTTCCAAAGTCTGTCTAAGCTCATGTTCATTGATCTCAACATTCATCTCATCCTCTGCCCTCCCCTTTTCATCCTTCAATCTTTTCCAACATCAGGATCTTTTCCAATGAGTCCTTCTCATTATATGATCAAAGGTTTTAAGCTTCAGCTTCAATATTTGACCTTCCAATAAGTAGCCTGGATTACATTAAGTATTAACTAATATGATCTCTTTGCTCTCCAAGGGACTCCTGAAAGTTTTCTTCAGCGTCATTAAAATTTGAAAGCATTGATTCTGCATCTCTCATAGTCATATACTATTACTGGAAAAAACCATAGTTTTGACTTTCTGAACCTTTGTCGGAAGGTGATATCTGTTTTTTTTTTTTTTTAAATATGCTGTCCAGATTTGCCATAGCTTTCCTTATAAGAAGTGTCTTTTAATTTTTAAGTGTCTTAATTTAATAGCTGCACTCATTGTCTTCTGCCCATTGTCTCATTGTCCCAAAGACTCGTTGGTCTTTGAGCACAAGAATATAAAATCTAATAATGTTTCCATTTCTTCTCCCTCTGTTTGCTAGGAAATGAGACCAGTTACCATGATCTTAGTTTTGTTTTGTTTTGTTTTGAACATTAATTTTCAAGCCAACTTCAGTGTAGTCAATGAGCAGAAGCAGATGTTTTTCTGGAATTTTCTTGCCTTCTGTATAATCCAGGAAATGTTGGAAATTTGGTTTCTAGTTCCTCTACCTCTTCAGAAATCAGCCTACACTCCTCATAATGCTCAGTTCATGTAGTGCTTAATCCTAGTTTGTAGAATCTTAACATAATTTTGTTGGAGTGTAAAATGAGTACAAATGTTGAGTTATTGAATATTCTTTAGCAATGATCTTTTCCAATATATATAAACTGATCTTTTCCAATCCAGTGGCCACTACTTAGTTTTCTAAATTTACTGGCATATTGAGTGTAGCACTTTAACAGCATCATCTTTTAGGATTTTTAAGTGGGTTTATTTTATAACCAGCAACTTTGCTAAAGTTGTGGATTATTTCTAATAACTTTTTAGCAGAATCTCTGGGGTTCTCTAAGTATACCATCATGTCATCGGCAAAGAGTGATAATTTGGCTTCCTCATTGCCTATTCTTATTCCTTTAATCTCTTTCTCAGCTCTTATTGCTATAGCTAGCGTTTCTAATACAATATTAAATAGTAACGGTGATAGTGGGCAACCTTGTTTCACTCCAGATCTTATTGGGAATGGTTGCAGTTTGTCTCCATTACATATGATGCTTACTGATGAGGATTTTTAAATAGCTCAGCTAGAATTGTGTAACCTTCACTAGCCCACTTGACTTCGTTCTCCAAGATGAAGGGTATAGATCAGTAACCATATCATAGTGCTTATCAGTGTTGTTAAGTTCTTTCTTATATAGTTCTGCATATTCTTGTCACTTCTTGATTTTTTCTACTTCTGTTAAATCCCTACCATTTTGGTCTTTGATTATGCTCATTTTTGCATGAAACATTCCATTGATATCTCTAGAGATCTTTTCTCTTTCTCATGCTATTGCTTTCTCCTATTTCTTTGCATTGATTATATTTCCTTGCTATTCTCTGAAATTTTCATTCTTTCCATTTGTCTTTGGTGACTTTTGATTCTTTTTTATAATAGCTTTTTATTTTTCAAAATATATACAAAGAGAGTTTTCAGCATTCAACATTGCAAAACCTTATGTTCCAAATTTTTCTCCCTCTCCATCTCTCCCTTCCCCTAGATAGCAAGTAATCCAATATAGGTTAAACAGGTGCAGTTCTTCTAAATTTATCTCTACCTTTATCATGCTGCACAAGAAAAATCAAATCAAAAAAGAAAAAAAAAATGAGAAAAAAAGACAAGCAAGCAAACAACAAAAAGATGAAAATACTCTCTTGTGATACACATTCATGATTTCCAATTCTTGATCCTGTTATTCTTCAGTGACCTTTCTCTTTCTTTCCTCAGCTATTTGTAAAATCCCATCAGATAGCCCTTTTATACTTGTTTTTTGTTGGGATGTTCTTGATTGTTGCCCCATAGCTCATAGTCATTGAGCTATGCAAGCCCCTCTGCCTTGACAAGGCAGTGATTCAGGAAGGGTAGAACTTGAATACTGGACACTAAATGAGGTAAAAGAGGTGGTATGGTAAAGAGGAAATGTCATGAGATTTATATAAAGACCTATGTTCAAATTCTGTCCCTGATGTCTACAACTTGTGTGATCTTAAGCAAGTCCTTCAAACCTATCTGTGATTTCTCATCAGCAAAAATAGGAATATTGAATTTGTTTGATCCCTAAGGTCTCTTTTAGCCCTAAATCTGTGAGCATATGAAACATCACAATCTGCCCCTTTCCTATTCAACATTATCTCCTGTTATCCTTATTAAAGAAATAGCCACTAGACCTTTGTTTACATCATAGAAAAAATATATTTCTTTGACTGATTATCATAAGGTAGATGGGACAGATTTAATGAGATCAACAAAACAGTTCTGGACAGTATGAATCATTCAATAGATTGAATAAAGCAAATATACACACATATAATACAATACATATACATAATATGTGTATGTATATATATGAACACACACACACATATATATATATATATATACATATGTGTGTATACACACAATCTTAAGGAAACAGAAAGCAAAGAAGGGAAGTACAGTATAGAGATATGGGCCATCAATATAAGGGAGAAAAAGCACCAAAATCAGATATATTGATACAGCTAATTGAGCTGTTTACATAATTAACTCATACAATCAAAAGCAGACTACTGAATGGAAGTTCAGTGGAAGCCTCTTGAGTATTCCAAAAAAGTAAAATATTAATGGATAACGTATTATAAAAACTTCATAGGTAAGTAGCCATGCCTTTCATCATTCTGCTTAGTGGCAAGTGGACTTTTCCATGTCCCTCTGACTATAATATCTAAAGTACTTATAGCCCTTTACAATAATGTAAGGTTTTAGATGCAAAACAACACAACAAACCTAAAATCTAGTAGACCTAGTATCCTAAATCCATATCCCTTACTCCAACTAAATTGGTCAGTTAATATTCCTTAAACATATCTTTACACATTTTCTGTCTTGCTTTTGTATCTGTTTCATGCAGTTTCTCCCATCCAATCATGTTAAATTCAACCTTTTCTGTCAAGTCTGATTGAATCCTAAATGAAGATTACTTAGTCAATTAATTTTTTATAGCACTGTCTTTAATCACTCAACAAGCATGTATTAAAGACTGTGTGCTGGTCATTGGCTAGGCATTGGGGGCAATAAGATAAAATTGAGACCATCCTTCTTAGTAAGCTTCTCAAAAAGTTTTTTTTGGGGGATGGGGGAATGTTGAAGGAATGGTGGGATAATGGTCAGAACATATGCATATAGAAGTTTATATGTATTTAGAATATCTAAATAACTTACATCTTAAATTGTTATTTTTATTGATATTAAATTGCTATTGATATTTCTTATTTTTTAATTAAGTTGTAAGCTCTCTGAGGGTAAGGACTGTATCCTGCTTTTCTATGTTTCTCCTGAGGTATGGAGTCTAGTGCCTTATGTATTATGAAGCCCCTAAGTAACAGAGTGAATAAAGTGCTGGATTTAGAATCAGGAATCCCAATATCAAATCTTGCTCTGGATATATATAACAATATTAGTAACACTAGCATTATTTCATAGGGTTGTTGTAAGAATTAAGTGAATTAATATATGTAAAGTATTTTACTAATCTTAAAGCAATATGTAAATGTTAGCTATTACTAACTGGTACTTTGTAAATGTTGAATGTGGTGATGACGAAAATATGCCCCAAAGGGTGGCTAACATTTATAAAGATAAACTCAGATGACTAATGGAGCAGCCTGAGTCAATCCCAGACCTAATATGAGTCCACTGTACCCTTCATTATACCACAGTGTCTCCTTAGGATACTTGTAGGAGGCAGTATAGAACAGTGACAAGAGTGGGTTGGATTTGGATCAAAGGATATGGTTTTCAGTACCAGATCAGCCATTTAATTACCTGTGTGATGTTAAACAAGTCACTTAATTTTTATAGAACTAATTTCCCTCATTTATTAAAAAAAATTCAAAAAAAGACCTCTGAGGTTCTTTCCAAGTTTAAATTTCTGATCCCAATTCTTTCTAATGTTTAGTCTGTGAATCCTAAATCAGTCAATCCTGCTCAATATGGATATCTGGCTTATTTCTTTCTCTCCTCCCCCTCTTTCTCTTTTCTCTCTCTCACATTTTAAAATATTTTTCTAATAAATTTATTTGTTTTTAATACACATTGATTTATGAATCATGTTGGGGGAGAAAAAGCAAAGCAAAAGGAAAAATCATGGGAGAGTTTAAAAAAACAGAAAAAAAGAAGCAAACATATTATATGGTTCAGTCTCCTTAGTTTTTGTTCTGGATGCAGATAGCATTTTCTGTCCAAAGTCTATTGGAAGTGCTTTCAATCACTGAATCAATGAGAGGAACCAAGCCTTTCATAATTGATCATCGCATATTCTTGCTATTATTGTGTACAATGTAATCCTGGTTCTGCTTGTTTTGCTCAGCATCAGTTGACGTAAATCTTTCCAAGCCTTTCTAAATTCAGCTTGTTCATCGTTTTATAGAAGAAGAAGAATTCTTTACTACCACAAAGAGCTGCAACAAACATTTTTGCATATGTGTGTCCTTTCCCCTCCTTTATGATTTCCTTGGAATACAGACCCAGTAATGGCTGGCTTATTTCTCTTTACCTGGATCACCCTTCTCACTAATTTGCATCTCCTTGGATACTACAATCTAAAACCAAAACCAAATCCAAATACCATATTACTCAGGGTGGAGGAGACATAAAAGGAGGAAAATACCAGTATGAAAATCATTGTATCAAAACCAGAATTTTAGGTAATGGAGAAAACCTTGGAAAAGAAGTTGAAACCTGAATTCTAATCATAGTTTTGCCACTGTCTAGATGAGCAAATCCTTTCATTTCCAAGGGAGCTAGGTTATTTCCTGTTATGAAATGAGAAGATTGACCTGGATGATCTCTAAGGTCATTTTTTAAGGATCAAATTTTGAAATCAAAGGATCAAATGAGATAATATAGGTACAGCAAACCTTAAAACTCTGTATGAAGGCTATTAGAGATAATTAGGTACACAGTACATGGAGTATTGTTGTTGCTGCCGCTTGTCCTTCATTGTTGAAGACCATAACATCAGGAAACAATAGCACATCTCCCTGGATGTTTGTAAGAAGTAATGTTAATATGTATAATGCTATGCAAAATTTAGAGCATTATCTGAATTATATAGCCATTATTATTTTCTCTAAAGTTCCTTCTGCTCTAAATCATATGACTAACATTCTATAATTCGAGGTTTTGTCATTGAATGGATTGTACTGGATAACATGGGACAAGGATGGCCAGAATGGACCCAGGGTTAAGGCTTTGGAACATAGTGAGCTGGGGGGAGGGTATTCAATTAAGAGTCAAAATAGCTAAGGAAGACTTCTAAATTTTCGCACAGAAACATTTCAACAAACCAAATTCAAACTTTTTTATGTTCCAACTCAACTTTAACCTCTTCAGAATGTAATCAATCAGGAATTTCACAGGGTTCCTAATCTAGTAGGCATTCTTTGTATATACTGAGGCTGCCTTATCACTGAACCATATGCTTTAAGCAGATGCTTTTTCACTAATGGAGATGGAGATTCTTCCTTGTCCACCACCTCTTGTTACTAAATCCAGGCATGGACCAAGCCCTGTCTATGGGAACTGATTAGTGTGTTTAATTTTGTGATTGAATATGTAACCTTGGCCTAATTCAGTGGAACAAACATTTAATAGATATCTGGCAAGTACTTGTCACTGTCCTAGGGGCTGGGGATTCAAAGTAAAAATGCAAACAAACAAAAACCCCAAAACAACAATAATAAACAAAAGTAATCCTTGTCCTGGATAAATACACAAATTCAATACCATATATATTAGTACCAAGATATTGAAGTAACATGTCCCTGCAGAGGTGAAAGAAAATTACATCAACCTATGCAGATTAGTTCCAACGATTATCTTGATATCATTGTTCAAAGGTGAGATCAAAGATTGGCTGCTCCTTCAAGTCTTTAAAGTTTGGGCAACAAGCTGCCTTAAGGGATTGGAATTCTCCATTAACACTATTCCATTAACACCCACCCAGTTGAATCCAATCCTACTAACAATATTTAAAAGAATTCCAAGGTTCAAAGTATCCTACTAGGTATTGGGTATTGAGAGCCAAAGCCAAATATTGTTTACATTCTATTGGGAGAATATAACAATAAAGAGATAAGAATAGACAGTAAATTAAGGGGGGACATTTTAAGGATGGAAATGGCATAAACATCATAACTGTACAAAAAGTTATGTATAGGAAAGGCTTCCTAAAAGAAATGCTACCTGTCCTGAGATTTGAAGAAAGTTGGGGATTTTAGGAAGTAGAGGAGAGGTCCAAGCATGGAGAACAGTCTGTATAAAAATGTGAAAACAGGAGATGGAATGGTGAGTTTGGGGAATCATCTGCTTCAACTTCGTCATTTTACTGAGAGGAAGGCTCAGGTTCCTTTTCTGGCAGCAACCATAAATCACTGACATTGAAGTATGGTGAATAAAGTGAAATATTCAAGCTGGGAGATACCATTTTAAATCAGGTACACCATGTGACTAGAAAGTAATAAAAAGACTCATTTTCATCTGTTGACTGATTGATGAGGACAAGGTCATGAGATTTAATCCTCTCTATTATGGGATAGTGTATTCCATTATACAAACCATAGCCTTTACTCTAGCCAACTACCTTGCAGATTGTGTGCCTTTGGTCACAAGAGAGACTGAGTAAGAGTGTGGATGACTCAGTGCTAATTCATCCCACTCCTAGAAAAATAGCTCAAAAGACATTCTGCTGATTGTGATTCAGGAATTAGGCTGTGCAGGAAGAAAACATAAAATGGACTATATATACATATATGCATATACATAAACATATATATTTATATATACACATATATATTTTACATATATAATAAGTATGTAAGTACTTCTTCCAGATTCAAAGCAAGAAAACATTTCATAGTTCTTTCCTTCTTGCTCATCAACCCTTACCTAGAGGTATATAGATTCACATATACCTTATGCCAGAGCTAAGATGACAGTTGACAAGAAGAAAGAATGGAAAGAATAAGTGATTGTCAGTTGGGACACCTGGATTCCAGTCCTGACTTTTCTGTTGAGTATGTGACATTAGGAAAATCACTTCTCTCTACATCTTAGTTTCCTCATCTATAACATTAGGAAATTGGACTATATAGCTAATCTAGAATCAGATTATTGAGAATGTTAAAGTCTCTCCTTATTCTCCTGGCCAAATGAGGAAGAGGTCAAGAGACTTTTATGTGTGTGAGAAAGAGAAGGGTAGCAGGAGCAAAGGACCAACCCTCATTCCAATCCCAGCATTTCAATAGGGTTGCTTAAAGATAAAGAAAAGAAAGGAAGGCCATTGAAATATGTTTTTGAAATAGAAGAGAACAGATGGGAAACCAGAAGGAATCACAGATAAGCAGGGAAGCTTTGAAAGCAATACAACGAACTTATTATATATTTAAAAGAAAAACAAGATGTATACAGCAGAGATTCAGAGTTTTATGAGAAGACTTCTCTTTATGGTTTAGTGTGTGTGTGTGTGTGTGTGTGTGTGTGTGTGTGTGTGTGTAGATTCTCATTTTAGTTCAATATTTTTAAAAGGGGAGAAGGAGATTAAAGGGGAGGAATTAATTATACTATTTATCTAACAAAGAAGTAATAGATAAAATGCTCAATAAGCCATATATTTTTGGCCATACCAACAAATGTGTGGGTTTGTTTTGCTTAACAATGCTTTTTTGTTATAAGAATTATATCTTTCCCATTTTATTTGGGGGAAAAGGAAGCCAATGATAGTGTTCCCAAAGTAAAAAGAAGAAATAAAAGATATTGAAGTATCTTAAAATGCATAGAAGGGAATAGAAAGAAATTCAAAAATAAACTAAAACAAATAGGAAAGGTCTGAAAGTAACATGTTATGTTTATGGTATACATTTAAAAATAAAACAAAACAAGCTCTATGTAATAGAGAATAGTGGTTCTGTTCTACTTTGTAAATGGAAATGTTTTCTCTTTTTTGAAGTGTTGATTATATTCAGAAGAATTTTTTCTTTCTTTTAAGAAATAGTGCCTATATTAAATTTCCTTTTAAGTTCTATAATCACAAACATATTTGGATTGTGTTTTGGGTCAAAAAAGATTTTGTACTAGATGAGCTCTAAGATCTCTTGCAGCTCTAGAATCCTATGACTGAATAATCTTAAGAGAATGTGCTTCATTTAATCAATGGGCAAGAGAACAACAGGTCTTCATCAGTAGCTAAAGAACATGAAAGCAGCTATCCTCTTCTTTTCCTCCAAATGCCTTCCTCCTTCCCAGAAATAACCCTAAACTTCTCTTCCCTTCTCTTTACCTCAATGAGATTTCTCTGTGCCTGTTCAGTATCCTGCTGTCCCTTATGAACAAGACTTGTTGCAGCTAGCCTAAGGCCATATTTTCTCAGAGATGGTCTCTCAGTGCCTCATTTCCCCTCTCCCACACACCCACACATTTGCCTCTCTGTCCCTCTCTGTAAACACACACACACACACACACACACACACACACACATACACACACCTTTGTCTCCCTCTGTCCCTGTCTGTCTGTACATACACATATACACAGAGTTAATAAAAATGTTAAATTGTAGCAATGAGTTTAAAGAAAAACAAAGTGAAAAACGACTGTTCTAAGAGCTGCTGTTGAGATGTAGGATAGGAGTTTCTCAGGCTTCCCTTTTCCCTGATCACTTTTTTTGTCTCTTTAGTGTCATCAGATGATCAAAGGACAGCTTAGAACTGGATCATGAGAAGTTAGAGCTTGGATGGACCTTCCCATTAAAAATGAGGAACCTCAGATTGAGAAAGTGATTTGTCCCAAGTTATATAATTGCTGTAGCAACTTATCTAAGACTACAGCAGGTCTCTAGACATCACACCTAATGCTCTTTTCACCATACTGTGTTGCCTAATTAAAAGCCCAGCTGGATTTCTTTTCTCTCTTCTCTCCTTTTTCCTCCATTTTTCTTCCCTCCCTTCTTCTGCTTTCTTGTTTCCCTTTTCCATCCATTCTGCTCTCTGCTTTTCTCTCTGTTCTCTCCTTCCTTCTTCATTTTCCTTGTTCTCCTCTCTTTCTCTCATCTTCCATTATCCATTCTTTTTCCTTCTTTCTCTTCCACCTCCCCTCATCACCCTTATTTTTATTGCTTCTTCCTCCTTTTGCAGACAAAGCACAATTTGGTCCTATTTGGTCACCGGCTTGTGGCTCCCTAGTGTCTGGAACCACTCATTTGGCACCCACTACAGCAGCCAGGAGCATTTCTGTTGACTCACTGAACTTATTAACTTGTCTTGGCTGTAGCATTTAGAGAATCAAAAGGCATTGTTCACCCTCAAAGGCTTTATAGCTCTGTTCCTAAAATGAGCCATTAAAAGAAAAGAGAGAAAGCATTCTCTGCGGAAAAAGAAGTAGGCCTCCCTTAGAACAGTGCCTTCTTGACATAGTATATTTTGTCCTATCTAGATAGGACTTTAGAAAGATAGGCACAAACGTAATGGTATATGAATGTAATGGGATATTACTGTGCTTTAAGAAAGGATGATAATGAAAAAAACAGAGAACCTTGAGAAGACTTATATAAATAAAAACCGAGTCAAGGAAACAGATGCAAGAGAATTATTCATTCTCTGATCACAATGATGTAAAAGAAAACAACACTGAAAGACTTTGGAACTCTGATCATAATCAATTTGACATCTTTGTCTAATGGTAAAGCTGTGCTTCCTACCTCTTGCTAGGAAGGTAATATAAAATAGGTGCAAAATGAGTCATACATTTATTATTAGACATGACCAATATATTGATCTGTTTTTCTATACTGTTAGGGGAAGGGATGGATAATCATTGATTTTATTTTTTATAAAACATAAAACATTTTTTAAAAGAATCAGCAAATCTGTTTTTAAGGGAATTAGGACCCCAACTCAAATGCTTCTCTCTTGAGGCCTTTCCAGATCTTACCATCCACCTCTGTCTTCTCCTCTGTCCTCTTCAAACTCCTACACAACTACTGCCTCATATTATATACTACCTTATATATTTTGTTTTGCTTTCTCTTTCTTCTCATGTCTCCCTAAATAAGATGTAGGCTTCCTGAAGACAAGAGACTTTATTTTTCTTTCCTTTTAGTTCTAAATTCAGGTCCTCCCACAGAGGTGCCTGGTCTCCACTAAGTGTCTTGGGACCAAGGTCATAAAATAGAAGGATAGAGAAGAAGGGAAAGAAGTTGACAAGTTTTATTGAGAAAAAATTATTTTATTTGAAATAGTTAAAAGGAATTCAACATTCCAGGATTGTTTCTTCTCCTCATATTTTGCAATTCCAAACACAGTTAAAAAAAAAAAAAAAACACCCTAAAAGGCTCGTAAGCATAGTCCATCCTTCTTTCCTATTCAGTCACTGTTGTTTTTCTAAGGCAGGCATTTCTGTTGTTAGCAACAACATTTCAGAAAAATCTAGCTTGGCTCAAGGACTGAACCATCTGACCAGGCCTTTGAGAGTTGATTTTTCAGGCATGCACACATACATGCACATCTGACACATGTGTGTATGTCTGTGTGCACATCATACATATGCATATGTATGTGTTTTCAATTTGCTTTTAGAAACTAGTTTTCGGGTCTACAAAAAACCCAACATGCAAGAAAGATATATGCTAAGAAAGAGAATCAAGATATCTGAATTCTAGTCCTGGCTCTGCCACCTGTCTCTGTCACTCTGGAGAATTTTTTACTTCCTTTCTCTGGGCCTCAATTTCCTATCTATAAAATAAAGGGGCTTAAACAACATTGACTTCAAAGCTATAACATCTTACCATAAAGTTCAGGCATTGATTTCCTAAGTAGAAATGACCTTACATGTTATGATTTGAGAGGTATAAGGAAAGGTTCCTTGCCCCCAAATATATCCCTTCTATTCATCTTGTATTCCTTTGTTTCCACCATTAAAGGGTTATTCCTGTAGAGTACCAAACATCAACTTATGCTAAAATTTAAATTTCTTTTAAAGGATATCTTTGTTACTGACTGTTAATACCTTACTGAAGATGAGTTTAGCAGACCCTTTCTTCCCAGGCCTACCAAGAAAAGAGGAGTTTCTGCTGAAGTTGCTTGGAAGTGCAGAATAAGAGTCCTATCTTAAAAAAAAAAAAAAAAAGGTACAGTGAGCTTAGCCAGTATAATCAGAAATAAAAGTCATAGTCATAACCACCTTCATTCCCTTTCACCTTCACTCCCTGCCATACTTCCTTCCTGTATTGACAATATTGCCAATTTTAGGTGAACATATTTCAAGAGTCCAGAGGTAGAATAGATATGACCCTATGGCCTGAGACTTTAAGGGTGAAGTTAACTCAAGAACAGCAATAACAGATCTGCAGAACAAAATTCTCTTAAAGCAGGCAGTCAGAATTCTGATTGCTAAATAAGGAGGAAAGTTTCCAAAGACACTGATGTGGATGAACATGGAATTCATGGGAAGAACTCTTGCTTTAAAAGGATATGTACAAGAGACACAAGTTAATTGAGCATGAATAGCTGAGAGTGGTAGAGAATAGATGTTAAATAAGAATAGTATGGGCATTTAAGAAGCGTAACAGGAAAGCAAAGGCCCAGGTTTGACCTGAAGCCATGAAATATATTAAAGAGAAATAAAAGAGCACATTTAGTGATGTCTATTATTTGGACCCAAAGAGTAATTAATTAATGTTTTTAAATGTAAGAAAGAAGTCTGATATTAACCATTGTACCACATCTTCCTTAAGTCTAAACATATCTACTCTCCAACAAGTGATGGGAGTTAGGATCCCGGAAACCTAGGCTTTAGTCCTCATTCTATCATCTAAGTGAACTCAAGCAAATTATTGAACCTTTGTAGTTTTCTTCATCTAGAAGATAGGAATAATTTTATTTGAAATACTTGCCCCCATGGGAAATTCTGAGGAGACCTGAGTTCTTCCAGCCCTAACTCTGCCACTATCTGTCTTTATGACATTGAACAAGTCACTTCATTTTGAGCCTTAATTTCCTGTGCTTGTCTATCTTGTAACAGAGATGGGGAAATATGAAGTATTCATAAAAGAAAAAACTATAACATAGGGCATAAAAATTAAGTTATGAGAAGGAAAGATCAATTCTAACTTGATATTTGGAGACATTTTTAGGGAAATAACATTTGATGGGTGTCTTGAAGGATAAATAGGAATTTAATACATGGAGATTGGGAGAATGAGAGGGAGGGTTAATCAGGATTGTTGTAAGCAAAAGCAAGATGGCTAGAAAATATGATTTGAATGGGAAAATCTTAAAGTTGGAGCAAACGAAAAAAGATCATCTAGTTTATGCTTTTTTTAAACCTGGAGTATGTGAATTAATTTTTCTAATATATGTATTCTGATAACTATATTTTAGTATAGTTTCCTTTGTAATTGTTATAATGCATTTTTTAAAATTCTGAAAAAATTTTCATGTCTTCACCAGACTGCCAAAGGGGTCCATGACACAGAACCCCTGATCTCATCAAGTCCCCTTATTAATATTGATAAGTTATTGATTAATAACTTATATTACATATATAAATATGTAATACAAATACAAAGAAATTTTGATTTGATTTGGTATTTGAAGGTGGCTTTGGGACCATTCATAAATTCAGGATTTATTAAGAGCCTACTCTGTCAGGCACCATACTAGGCATTATGGACAAAGAACAAAAACAAAAATCCAAACTGGGAACTCTGGGATTCTTTCTGTAAGCTAGACCATTTCCTCTGTCCTCTCAAAGTTATCTATGAGTGAGAAGTGCATTCCTTGAAATCAAAGAGCTAGAGATAGCTTGGCCTTCAAGACCATCTATGGTCTGACTGGAAACCACTTTTCTAGTCTACTCCCTTATATAAGGCTTCTGGCTCTTCCAACTTTCTCACTGTTTGTGGAATACCCTTTGTATTATTTCACCTTCAAGCCCATACTTGTACTCCATCTATGGTTCCTTTCCTCCTACTTCTCACTTGTGCAATTCTACCCATCCTTGAAGGGCCAGTACAAGTCATGTCTCTTACCTGAAGCCTTCCCAACTCATTCTAGTCCAAATTCTAAAGCATTTATTGTTTTACCACTCACATAGTAATACATTTGACACCTAAAACAACTGTTCATTTATTGTCTAACGTTGTTACCAAACTCATCATTATTTAACTTTCATGTGTATATATGGCATTTCCTCAGATAAGTATCATGCAGATAGAGCATCATTAATTACATCATATCACTATATATGTGATATAGTGTTATCATACATACATGTGACATGTGTATAGTGGTACATGTGATATAGTGATATCGTACATCACTATATATGTCTTATAATATCCTGCAAAGCAAAAGAACTCAAAAATATGTGCTCAATAGGTATGAGAGAAACCCAATGATTTGATGAGATTGCAGTAACTGCAGTCTCTGTGGATGCCATGGGGGAAGGGGATCCAGAAGGAGCCCTCTCTTCCTTAAGGTGAGTGGTTAGGGCAAAAATTATGAGTCCTCTGAGGATGGATTTTTGTAAAAACAGAATTTGATGTAGGGCACCAACTGTTAGGAAAGCACAGACTCTTATCATCTTCCTGACTCAGTCAAGGCCAGATTACTAACAGCGCCTTGTTGTTTCTCCTCCACAGCCTCCGGCCTTTCGTCTTCACCATCAACCCCTACCCAAGTGATCAAGCAGCACACTTTTCCTCTTGAATCCTATAAGAATGAACCTGAGAGATTAGAAACTCGAATTTATGCCTCCTCTTCTCCCCCGGACACAGGCCAGAGGTTCTGCCTGCCCTCCTTCCAGAGTTCAGCCAAACCTCCCTCTGCAGCATCAGCTCCATATGCTACCTCCACAACAGTAAGTTGGGTAATTTTAATTGACATTCCATGTGGGGGATACTATGGATAGAGGCCAGGCCCAGAAATGCATAGATTAAAAACCAGCTACTTTTTCCAGGCTGCCCTGCCTTAGCCTGACCCTGCAGGGAGCTGTGATAAAAGAGCCAAAGGCTGAGTGGATTCTTAATGGTTTTGATCCTGAATATTGATAATGAAAATCCCTTGCAAATAAGCATCTCTTATTTAAAGGGTCATAGGTTTAAGACCTTTTGGTGGTAGTTCTTGGGAAATGCTGATTTTCTTTTGAGCAACTGAAAGCAAGACAGGTAGAATTCAGCATTTTATCTTTAGCACCTTTTAGGTAGGTGCTTTGCCCTGTTTATGCAAGAATAAATGGAATTAGAAAATTTGAGAAGTGGAAGAAAACTCACCCACCATCTAGTTCAGTCTGTATACATAAAGATTCCATACCGTAATAAACCCAACAAATGACCAGCTGGCACTGCTTGAAGACCTCCAAGGAGGGGGGAACCCAGCATCTCTGGAGACAGGCCATTCATTCTATTTTGGGTCAATTCCATCTAAGAGTTTTTTCTTGTGTCAAATTAGTCTCCTTTCAATTTCCTGTCAAATTAGTTTCCTTTAAACTTTCTTTCATTGCTTTGAGTTCTGCTCTCTGGTACCAAACAGAACAAATCCTTCACACAGTAGCCCTTCATGAAGAAAGATATCCTGTTCATATCTTTCATGTTTCTTCCTCAAGCTAATCATGCCCAGTTCCTTCAAATAATACTCATATAACATAAATGCAAGTTTCCTCAACATACTGGTGACTTTTCACTGAATGTACCCCAGTTTATCAATGTCCTTCTTAAATCTGTTGCCCAGAACCAGACACAGCACTTCAGATGAGGTCAGAGTGTAGTGGAAGATAGGGGTTATAATACTGTTGGGCAACCAAGACTGATGCACCCATAAAACAGATGGTGTGATAGTTTGACAGAATATGCTTAATTGCTAAGTAATAGTATGTAGTGGAGAAGGGAAGGGAACAGGTCCTTATTAAGTGCTTACTATATGACAAACCCTGTGCTAAATGCTTTATAGATATCTCATTTGATCCTCACAACATCTCTATGAGGTAGGTACTATTAATGTTCCTTCTTTTATAGTTACAAGTGAGGCAGATGGAGGTTAAGAGTCACTTAGCCAATAAATATCTGAGGCTGGATTTGAACTCAAGTGGTTCCTGACACCAGGCCCAACACTCTATCACCAAATGACTTTTACCATAGGATAATAATAATGGTGATGATAATAATAATAATAGCTAGTATTTAAGTAGCCCCTACTATGTGCCAGGCACTATGCTAAATGCTGTGCAGTTATTATCTCATTTGATTCTCATCACAATCCTGGGTACTATTATCATCCCCATTTTATAGATGAAGAAACTAAGGTAAACAAGAGTTAAGTGGCTTGCCTAGGTCATATTGCTTCTAAGTTCTGAGGTCTTCTAAGTGTCAGGTCTTTCTGATTCCAGGCCCAGTGCTTCTGACTACTTCAGTCCATAAAGGCCCAATATTTCCCTTTGAGGTCCTGTTATATTTTTCTATGTTACCTGTTTGGAACATATGGTACTCTACATTGTAACTTATTGGTTTCACGTGCATACATTTTATCTCCCCAACCACATTGTAAGCTCCTCATGGGAAAGGAGTCTATCTTCTTCTTTTGTCATCTCATCACCTCTCTTTCTGCCAGCCCAGGTCTTGTACTTTAGGAGAAGTAGGTCAGAAGGTTCTTCAGAGGCCAAAGTGGTCAAAATTAAATTCAGTTTCATTTTATAGATAAGGAAAATGATCCCCAAAGAAATTAAGTGGTCTGTCCAAGTTAGTAAATGGCAAAGCTGGGACTGAATCTAGATTCCCTGACTCCAAGTTCAATATTCTTTCCACACAGCCACTTTTGCCATTAGCCATCACTGTTAGCAAGATTTATGTTTAATAGAACTCTAGCACAGTCATATCACTTTACTCCTGAGAATAGTAGCACTTAAAAAAATCTCCATAGTCTATCTGGATTGGTTTAACTTAATTCAGCTGTTTAGTTCTGATGCAAAAGATTCATTTGCCATGCAAAGAGCATAACACAACAACTATTCATTCAGTAAGTATATACTAAACACCTGTTTTTCCTAAAGTTCCACACCTGGGCTAGTAGAAGGAGAAATGATGAGATGACAAAAGAAGATAGGATCCTTACAGTGTGTGGTTGGGGAGACAAGGTGTAAATATGTGAAACAATGCTATCACAATGCAGAGTACTAGGTGGTTGTACCAAACAAGTAATATGGAGAAATGTGTGGCATAGGAGCTCAAAGGGAGAAAGTGACTTCACTATGGGCTGAACAAGTGGTGGAAAGGTTTATGAAGGAGAAGAAATCTGAGCAAAATCTTGAAGAATCACAGGGATCAAGGAAGATCACTGCCATCTCTAATAAGAGCAGTAGTAAAGACTTAGAAGAATAAGTCTGATATGTTGAGGCAGTGAGAAGAGCAAACTGATTTTAGTGGAGGGTTCATTTTGGGAAACAGTGGAAGATGCAGTGATGAAGATAGGGTGGAGCCAGTTTTGAAGTAGCAGGTCATAGGGTAGTGTTTGAAGAAGAGTAATCTGATAGCAGTGTGAAGGATAGATTGGATGGAGGAAATACAAGAAGCAAGATTATTGTTGAGTTTATTGAAATAATTTAGGCATAAAATGATGTAGACTTGAATTTAGGGTGAGGATAATGGGAACAGAAAGGAAAGAAAATTTGTAAAGGGAGAATGTCAATATTGAATGAATAACTGGATGTGAGAGATAAGGGAAAAGAAAGAGTCAAATGTGTCTACCATTTTAAGATTGGGACAAGCCATTGATCTCTATCAATAAGGAAGTAAGTTGAGGAGAACCAGTTTTAGAGATAAGAAGATGAATTCCATCTTAGCCAAGGTGAAATTGATTGGATAGCAGTAAGTATCTCCATTGCTAGTTGAAATAAAAAGTCCCATGAATCGAGAGCTCCGGGTAGAAATCGCCAAGATGAAGATTTGGATCAATACAAAGGAACTCCCTAACAATGACAACTATCCAACAATGAAATGGATTGCCTTAGAAGTAAATGCGCTCCATTATTGGATAAAATCTTGATGTTGGATGATGACTGGAGATTTTGTAAATCATATTGCTGTGGTGGGTGAGGGTTGGAGAAGATGACATCTGAGATCCCTTTTAATTCAAAAGTTTTATTATTTTTAATTGCATTTTCTACTAAATCAAAAGTGTGATAGAATAGGCCTGCTTGGCACTTTGTCCTTCCCAATTTTAGTTCAAAAAAGGTAAAAGAGTTGCTTTCAGCCTTCTGTTTCTTTCCATGATTGGATCTAGTAATGTATATTCTCAGGTAATTATTGATCCTTTAGGAACTATGTCCTTAAGCAATGACTTAAGAAGGTTAGTTAATTACTGAGAAGGATATGGTCCCATCAGAAGACTTAAAACTTATGTAAAATCATTCTTTCACTGATCTTCTCTTATTCAATTCCACCACTCTTCACCCTCACTTAATATGAAAGCCTCTTTCACTTTCAACTCATGCCTTTTAGTCTTACAGGCTTCGCTTTTGTGATTTCTTCCAAGTCTTCAAGGTGGTCCTTATGTTCAATTTAACCAGATTTTCACCTGTATAAAAATGTCTGGTGTTGACCTCTGCAACACCTCTTGGGTCCTGTCCTCTTCTAGAGCTAGTCCAACCAAGGAATTAATTTGGATAATTTTAGCTCATAAAGATTCCATAGGATATATACGCGTCCCTTTTATCATTAAGAATCTGAAGAAAATGAATCATTTTATTAAGCAGACTGTGTGCCAGGCCTCTGTTAAGCATTGGGGATACAAAGAAAGGCAAAACACAATTCCTGCCCTCAAAAAGCGCATAGTCTTCTGGGAAAGATGATGTATAAACAGCCACATACAAATGATATGTATACAGAATGAATCGGAAGTAATCAATGAAAGGAAGGCACTATAACTAAAGGGACTTGTGGAAGGCTTCCTATAGAAGTTAGGATATTAGATGAAAGTTGAAGGAAGCCAGGAGGCAGAGATGAGATAGGATCAACTAGCAATCTGGTGCAACTGCTTGGGCATGAGATGATAAGGGCCCACACTAGGGAGACAGCAGCGTAAGAGGAGAGAAGAGAGGTATGGAGGAGAGATGTTACACCAGTAAAATTGACAGACCCCAGCACTAATCGGTTATGGGAGTGAGAAAGAGTTGAGGATGGCACCTAGATTTCAAGCCTGGGTGACTGGAAGCATGACAGTACTTTCAAGTGTAATAGGGAAAGTAGAAAGAAAGAATGGCTTGGGAGGAACACGATGAGTTCACTTTGGAACATAATGAATTTAAGATATCTATTATCCATCCAGTTCAGGATGTAAAATAAGTAGTTGGAAATGCAAACCTGGAGATCAGCAGAGAAATTAAAGCTGGAGAAGTTGATTTGAGAATCATTAGCATAGAAATGTTCAGTGAATTCACAGAAGCTGATGAGATCCACAAGTGAAACAGTTTGGAAGAAGAAAAGAATGAATAAACAAAGAAATTCATGAAAAGAACATTTATTAAGGATTTACTGGGGTCAAAGAACTTTTTTTTTTCTATTTACCTACCTACTTATCTGGGGATATAAGTAAAAAAAGTGAGGTGGCCCCTGCTTTCAAGGAACTCATGCTGTAATGGGGAAGCTGACAGTTACACAAAGTTTCAGGTAAAAGTCAGTTAAAAAGGTTACATGGTCTTTAAGATGCAGCTGCAAAGCAGAAGGCAATGTCTCTTCTTCAAAGTCATTTCCATAGATAAAATCCAATCAGTTTCTGATGCTGAAGCCATGTGACAGTGTCAAGGTTTTCAGTGACAATCGCTTTTTTTTTTTCCAAGTTTAGGAATTACAGCTATATATTCAGGGGTTATTGCCAGGCTATACCCCAACAAAGGTTGCTTTCTAAGATGGTGGCTGTAGGCACTGGACAGGAAGCACTACAATTCCCAAAGCTTGTGGGTTCAGGGTCCTGGGCTGCCTCCAATGGAGTCTAAAAGGAGATGGTGGTCAGGGAGGAGGAAGGTGGCTTGATCAGCCTGGCATGTGCTACTGATTCTTTCTTTCCCACAGGGTGCCTCATACATGGGTGGTGCCCTCTGAGGGCTGGCTGTTGGTTGGCAGTCAGTGAGTATGGCCATCCTCTTCTTCATGGAAGTTGCTTATCCAGATGATGCCACAGTCTTATCCATTTCAATGTTTATTGGCATCCAGGTCATGCAGTGTTTAAAGTAGAGATTTGGATTCAGGAAGATCAGACAATGACTAACCATAAGATCCTCAGCAAATCACTTAACTTCTCTGTGTCTGTTTCCACATCTATAAAATGGGAATGATAATTGCATCGGCCTCACAGAATTGTTGTGAGGCTCAAGTGAGTTAACATTTTGCAAAGCTTGAAGTGCTACATCAATATTTGTTATTACTATTATTATTACCTCAGTTTCTGCTGCCCAGAAATCTTAGGTGCAACCAAAAATCTTTTCTCCCTTTATCTCCCCTCCTCATTCCTCCTTTTAGCTAATCTCATTCATAAACACAAAGAATGAAAATTTTGCATTAGTTGGAGGAGACTGTATGTGTATATTTACGAACACATATATTTTTAACCTGATCTATTATCCCAGAAGTCATTAAAAACACAAGTATTATCTTCAGTAGAATGTTCATTACATAATTATGGGTGGTTCCTGATAACAGGTTGGAGGGCAAGGTTTGAAAGGTATGGGAGGATAGTGAAAAAAACAAAAAGTAGAAGCTAATGGTGTGTCTTTTTCTGCTCTTATGAATTATGACTGGACAAAAGGATATCAAGTCTCACAGTCCTGTTCTCACTACTGTTGAGGGTTTTTTCAAATCTCGTAAAGTTATGCAGGTTCTTGACCCTGCTGTGAAGGAGCTAAATCTTTAGTTCCTCCTATTCAGGGAAAGAGGCCTCAGAGATTAGATAGTACAAAATATATTCAGGTTGAACTTCTCAATGTAAACAAAAGGAAGAAAAGCTAAGGTTCCATGAGCAATCCATGTATTATGACCAAATGTCAGATGCCTTGAGCTGTCCTGCCTCCACCTAGACATGAGATTATGAGTAAATGAGATAATAAGTCATTTAATGTCTCTGTCTGATTCACAATCTTTAAAATGAAGCTGAACTAAATTATCTCTAAGATATTACAGTTCTAAATCCTGTGAAACCATGATATTTTCAGTTAGTGCTGATCATGTATCCTATAATGCACTGTTGAGTCCTGGGTGATTTTAGAATGAGATTATCATCATTTAACAAAGCTTGCTCACATGATGCTTACTATCTAATTTAGATGAGGCAGTCAATAGTCTAAGAATATAGACAGATATAAATATGGGTATCTATATCTATCTATACCACTACATGTGTATATATACATACTCCCACACATGTATCTTGCTAATAAGCATTCATCTAATTATCCAAGATGAGACATTTATGATGGATAAGTTAAAAAGGCACTACTGATTTCATTTTTTAAAAATGGAGCAGTGTGGACTTCCTGAACATTTGTCAGAAATATACTTGGAGCACAAGTTACCTTCCTCTTCCTCCTATACACACTTTTTTTAGAATAACTACATTCTAGCAAAGTTGACTGTCAAATGAATTTCTATAAAGGCAATTATTAAGGCTTGTTGATTTGTATTCTGAAATGAGAGGTAAATTGCCATGTGGGTGAAAATATTCTCTAACAGTTTGAGTTGAAATCATCTGATGGCCATTAGAAAAATGATCAGAACTTTCCTGATTTTTCATGTGCTGTCAACTGGGCTCATCCCTACCCTGCCACACTCCACAGACCCAAAAGATTTTATTATGTGTCTGAAGATATCTTTGCTGCTCTCAAAACTTTAGCTTTAGGAATTTACACCAAAGAGCAAAGCCGTACAACAGGAATTTCATTTAGACATTAAGATGTAGTTCCTTAAACTCTAGGCTTTCATTCATGTGAAACCTGTTTTTCTATTTTATCATTATCTCTAAGCTTGAAATTCTGTACATTGAATTAAAATGAGGAGCACCAAACATTTATAAGATTGATATGTGCTTTACAAGGAGACAGTGAGCAAGCAGTAAGCTAGAAACTCCAGGGCTAGTTCTTTTTCATAACTTAGTTATCTTGATCCTGAATGAGTTACTAACAACTTGTTGGTTCAAATCTCAACTCTAGTCCTTACTAGCTATGTGACATTGACAAATTCACTTATCCTCTTTAGGTCTCGGTTTACCCATCTATAAAATGAGGGAACTAGTTGGCCCTAGAGGACCCCTCTAGCTTTATATCTTAACCTATGAATCCTTGGTTTTCACAGGTGAACTGTCTTTAGGGTTGTATTTGGAATCAAACAAAAAAAATGATAAAACATTTTTAAAATACACAAATCATTCATGATTACTCAGTATTACAGAGCATTTTTTTTTAATTTAATAGCCTTTTATTTACAGCATTATTTACAGCATGGGTAACTTTACAGCATTAACAATTGCCAAACCTCTTGTTCCAATTTTTCACCTCTTACCCCGCACCCCCTCCCCCAGATGGCAGGATGACCAGTAGATGTTAAATATATTAAAATATAAATTAGATACACAATAAGTATACATGACCAAACCGTTATTTTGCTGTACAAAAAGAATCAGACTCTGAAATATTGTACAATTAGCTATTACAGAGCATTTTAATATATACTATTTTATATAAATCTATTCAGAAGTATTGCTTTAATTGAAGCAAAAGCCAGATGCCACAAATGGCCTCAAACCAACTAAACTGCCTTTTATTCACAACAGATTAGGCATTTTAAAAATAGATTCCATCCAATTGTGCATGGAAAAGATTTGCAATAGGTCAAGGAACTGGAACTGGGAAATCACCTCTGGTAAAAGTGATTCATATAGAAATTAGTTACCATTAGGGCTGGTGCTTAGAAAAGTGTTACCATTGTATTGAAGTACCAAGTCAAGGATACCTATTCTCCTAGCTGTCAAAAAGGGAATGATAATTGGCATTCTTCCCTTTTTGCCTGCTCTGTTGAAGTCATTAGAGGATGTGCAGGAGAGAACTGGGTAGATAGTCCAGGAAGAAGTGCGCTTTTTGCACACTTGAGAGACAATAGCATTGTCTCCAGGTATGAGCAATGAATGAGGCTCCAGAAGACCTTGTCTGTTCTGTTTCCCAGAATAACTGAGCTCCAGGAGAAGTTGCTGAACTTCCCTGTCTCAGATATCTAACTTGTAAAGTGGGTTGCCTCTAATGAATACCCGGACACCCAGAGGAAAATAATAGAATGAAGACTTTGAGTTTCCTATAGACCATAGATTTTACTATATAAGTTATGTTAATCATAATTCCTGTGTTAAAAATTTAAATGCATTAGTATCACAATAAAAATAATTTTGATGTGGATCCCTTGAAGGATTCTTTAGTGACTTCCTCTTTGAGAACTGCTGCTATGGTGTTCTGTAATAGATAACTGAAGGAAAAGCTTAAATAAGTCCCATCTTTTTCTTTCCAGACTGGCTACATATCAAAAGTTTTATATAGCATTCATAAGGCACATAGCCCCATAGTAGATAATAGTAGTTGATTAGGGGGATTCAAAAAATAAAGAATTTAGATTTCCAAACCATGGTTATTTTACTTACCCATCGCCAGTGACCATTTTGGATCTTGTTAAACTGGTTTCCTCTGACTATTTTATAATCACTCTAGGATTCATTTTAAACTTCTACCTCTTAAAGAAAAAGCTCATAGTTTTTGGTATCCCAGTGCTACTGTGGAAAAGAGGGTTAGTCAGCTTCTCAGGGCTGCTAGTAGATCACTATGGTTATTATGTTGAAGCTCTTCAGCAACAAAATGATCTGGCCTTCTGTATTGACAAGTCCTCAGTGAAATGTATAATGAACACTAAATGATTTTCTTATTTGTTGACATATCATATTGATCAGAATGCCACCAATTTACTCATACTTAGTAAAATAAGTTATGATTGAGTGCAGCAACTAAGCATTTTAAATGACAGCCAAAGAAATGCTAACATAAGCTTAGTATATAACACTATTTGGAACTATAACACAACCTGCACGGTCACAGAAATAGCCATTTTTGCAAATGTTTGGTGGTCTTTTTAGTTTCCTAATCTTAAATTGCATTGGCCAATTTGGGGATCATGTGTTTCATATTATGTCAGCATAGTATATTGAGGCAAAAGCCTCAATATCCCTTTTGTGTGTATATCATGGACCTTTGGCCAACCTGGTGAAATCTTTGAACTCTTTATCAGAATATTTTTTAAATAAAATCAGAATGTTTTTAAAATGTATAAAATACAGAGGATTATAAAAGAAACCAATTATACTGAAATACAATTACCAAAATATTTTAAAAAACCAAGTCCACAGACCCCAGATTAATGATTCCTGTTCTGGGGAAGAACCTAATACTAGGAATTAAAAAACCTGAGTTCTAGGTTTAACACTTCTATTAACTACATATGTAACCTGTTATCTGTAGTTTTGGTGTAAAATGTAAATGGTAACTTCCAGACCTCTCTCACAATATCAGTATAAGAATGAAAAGCTTACAAATTTGAGCCTTCTGGCCCTTAGACATCATTTAGAGCCTCCTATATTTTTCAAATGAAGAAACTGATGCTAAATGACTTGTCCAGAGTCACACAAGTACTATGTAGCAAAGCCAGGATAAAAAGAGATAAAGCATTTCAAAAAATTAGACGCTATCTATAAATGTAAGGTATTATATACTATTAAGAGCAGAAAATAGGAGAGAGGAAATATAGTGTTTCTCAGATCTTGCTTTTCAAAACAGACTGTATGTAGAGACTTTAGTGAGCCAGCCAGCATCTGACTGAATATCAAAATCAATGCAGATTTCCTCTACAACATGCATTAATTCAGTGCTGAGCTGGTAAATCTGAGCTGTGATGAGCCTGCAGCTTCTGGAGAAGTCAGTGCTGCCCCACTGGTAGAGCTTACATCTTGTACAAAGGGAGAGAAATGAGTCACCCCCTCAGGTAATTGGTGAAACATGGAGAGATGGGTACAGAACCAAGAGGAAAGGGATACTGGAGGGAGAGAACCAATGGCTGAATATCTGGTAGGACAGTCTTCGGGAAACTGACTCAGTCAAGGGGGATGGATCAGCCTGAAAGCAAATAACTTGTTTTCCAATAGGCCCAGGAATCAGAACCATCACATGGAAAATTGGCATAGCTCTGATCCAGACAGAGCCAGGCTTTCAAACTCCCTTTTCCTTCTCTACTCTCTCCTTAGAAGACTTATGGGATTAAATTATGGAGCTTGTCTTCCTGTTATTAGTTTGATCAGAGGTATTACTGTGAGAAAGCAATCTCTTTCGTAGATATTCATGAGGTTTCTGCATCCCAAGTTACAGGTATTAAAACCTTACCTTGTACTCTGGGGGACCCACAGTGAAAGGCAGGAACCAGAAAAGGAACAAAGGTGTGTAAAGATCACCGACACTATATGTAAAAAGAACTTTATAAGCAGGCCTGCAAACCAAACAGCTGGATAATTCAGATGCATGTACTCATATGAAAAACCTGGAATCGAGGGCAGCAATAAGAGACCAGTTTCAAGTCCATTTCTGATACTTCATTTGTAAAAGGATTGTAAACAGGAACCTCTATCTTGGAATCTTTCTATACAACTATGAAATGCACATAACAAGATCACACAGCATCTACTTTAAGGCCATTTTTGACAGCAGATACTGAGGGCCAAGAGAGCAAGCATGCTCAAGAACACACAGTTGTAAATGATAGATGATTGAGTGCAGCATAGATAGATAGCCTATAAACTCCAAGGCTGTGGGCAGAATGGAGCCGTGATCATCATTAAAGCAAGGTAGAAACTCCCTCTTTCTCCTGGGATTTCCTTTCCTCATTCTAGCCCTCATCTCCAACACCACACTGCTGGGAATACAACTCTGAAAAGAGGTTGAATTGCCATAAGAGCCCTTCCCAAAGGATCAGAGTCTTTATCTTTTTTGAAGGCCATTTTGAAACTCACCTACACTCTAGCACTGTAGTTGATTGATACTGCAACTACTTCTGTTATTATTTATAATGGAGGTTCTTCACCTGAGGTTTATGAACTTGTTTTTAAACAATTGACAAGTATATTTCAACATAACTGAACAAGTGAATTTCAACAGAATTGAATTATGCATTCAGCACAAATGGCCTATGAATTTTAATAGCATTCTTCTTAGAGGTCCATAGATTTTACCAGAAAGGACCATGGACCCACAAAAAATTAAGAACCCTGCTTTGAAGTCATCAAAAATGGCTCTTAACATTTTACAGTTTTTCTTTTAAGGGACTCATTTCTTGATTTATCTATTTAAAATTTACAGTTTTATTCACTCATTCCAAGTCCAGAGGTATCTTAATTAACAATTTCTGTCAATTTTTTTTCAAAGTTTATCTACAATTTCCAGTTGGTTCTGAATGACCTTAGCATCCCAGATGGCAAAAGCTCTGGAAACATAGAAATTACCCATACTTTAACAAATGAATCAACAATTGAAATAGGTTCCTCAGAACCTCTAAAAGCAATCAACCAACAGATATTTATTAAGTACGCACAGTGGAGGGAATGCTAAGCCTGCAGTCAGGAAGATTTATCGTCAAGAGTTCAAATCTGGCCTCAGACATTAACTGTGTGACCCTTGGCAAGTCACTTCACCCTATTTTTTGTGTTAGTTTCATCATCTGAAAAATTAACTGGAGAAGGAAGTGACAAACCATTCCAGTATCTTTGCCAAGAAAACCTCAAATGGGGTTACAAAGAGTAGGACATGACTGAACAATAACAACCCATTTGGCACTATGTATTTGATTACCCACATATATGTAGTTTCTGAGAGTCTTTGCTATTTATCACTTATAACTGAATTCACTTCAACAAATCAATCAAGTATTACTTATGTTGTGGGAAATATATAAGGCATAAACAAGGCATAATTTCTACCCCCATGAAGCCCAGTCTAGTAAAAATTTTCTTGATGCTCTCAGTTTTCTCTGTACCCAAGGGATATTTGAGAGAAAGGGTGCGTGTATAAGCTTATTTCACCAATATGAAATATTGCAATTACCCTGACGTACCTTAAATAAACTAGTAAAGGTTTTTGTGGGCTTGATTTTTTTTAAAATTCCACTGACACAGCTACTATGGCTATCACAAAGTTACTCCAATGGGCTAACACATAACATATCTATTGGGGGAAGAAGAATTCTAAGAGTTCTAAGAGTTAGAAGAGACTTGAGAAATCACTTGATCCCAGCTCTTCACTTTCCAGATGAGTAAACTGAAGCCAAGATAGTCTTGACAAATCAATAATCTCAAGTAACTTGATTCTCTTCATTTATATCCAGTGTCCCCAAAGTCTTTTGTATTTACGTTCTGTAGAGAAGAAACAAGCAACAGGTTTGGAGCAGTTCTTTTAGCTTGTCTTGACAACTCAAATTATTAAAAAAAATCAATGTTATAAATATTCCAGAGAAAAAGGCCAGACAGTTTAAAATGTTTCCAGGACTTTTCAGGGTGGCTTTTCCTGATCATATACAAACAAACAAATATAGCTTACCCACTCTGAAAATTATAATGAATCATCATTTCTCTATAAACATTCTTCACAAAGAAAATTGTTAGAGACTAGTTTAACAAAGAACTAGAGCAGATTCTGACATAAAAGTAATATTCATAGTATGTTAACTATCAACTAATTAATATCAAATAATATTAGTCATTAAAGACAAATTGACCAAAAGAATTTGTAAACTTCATTAGTCATGGCACAGCTGGGTGGCTCAGTGAATAGAGCACCAGCCCTGAAGTCAGGAGGACCTGAATTCAAATATGGCCTCAGACACTTAATACTTCCTAACTGTCTGACCCTGGGCAAGTCACTTAACCCCAATTGCCTCAGCAAAAAGCAACAACAGCAGGAAAAACTTCATTAGCCATTCTAAGGAGACCCATACAAAGATGAGAGGTTTTATGAGTAGCATGGGGAGAATTATTGATAAACCTTTTAGTAACCTGAATGAAAAATCAATTATCTAGGAATCAAAATCCTGAAATGTGTAAGATGCAGCATAACATCAGGTGGGATAGAATTGTGACTTTCAATTTCATTCGTAAACTTGCCTTGAAGTGTTCCCTATTTACCCATACATATTTATTTCCTTTTGCAAAGCATTTGGGGTTAAGTGACTTGTCCAGAGTCACACAGCTAGGAAGTCTGAGGCTGGATTTGAACTCATATCCTCCTGACTCCAGGGGTGGTACTCTAGCCACTGTACCATCTAGCTGCCCCTCACCCATACATATTTAAAACATTTTAAGGGGATAAAAATGAAGAGAGGCTCAGCATGTGATCTTTAAGAAAATTACAAAATTATCAGATGTTCAACTCTTCTCCAGAACACTTCATTTCTTAACTCTTGCCCCATCTCCTTAAGTTTCAAAAAAGAATATTAAGGTTGAAGAATCTTGACCAACCAAGAAATGTTACAGAAGCCATAAAGACTAGGACAGGTATGAATAGGTATGGGTGGAATCTGACCCAAAGGCAAGAACCAATAGCTCCAATTTATCTTTGCAGTTGGAAAAATGCAGCTCAACTATCAATGTCAATATTACATTTAAAGGCCACAAGAGGAAGACTGTACTCCATAAAAGTAGATCATCTCCTTGTATGTGCAAATTTTAGATAGGAATTAAAAACCTTTGTATGACAAAAAAAAAAACCTATATAAATTCTGGTAGTTTTATCTTTTTAAAAACTTAACTGTAAGAAGAGCTATTTTCTCCCAAAGAACAAGATTAGTTAGATCTTTGCTTCTTGGAGCATTTGTTGCCAAGATTAAGGCTATTTCTGTACTTTCTTTCTCTTTCTCCAAAGAGAGAAAATACTGACATATATCTCTGCCTGTAACTTTCCCATTTGTGAACTTAGTTACCCAAGTTTCAATCTGCTTCTGACACAAAACCTTCTTAATCTGATAAATATAATTTATATTTATTACTATTTTTTGAATAGAGCATTGGTAGCACAGTAGATCAAACACTGGGTCTGAAATCAGAAAGACTTAGCCTCTGACATTTACTAGCTGTGTGTCTCTAGATAAGTTACTTAACGCTGTTTGCCTCAGTTTCTTCATCTGTAAAATGAGCTGGAGAAGGAAATGGCAGACCACTCTAGTGTCTTTGCCAAGAAAACCCCAAATGGGCTCACAAAGAGTTAAACACACACAACTGAATAACAATGCTAAATAGAGCTTAATTTTTAAGGTAAATTAGCTGGGATAGTTTTATGTATTCAATTTTTATTTTTTTAGCTTTGTATTTTCAAAATATATGCATAGCTTTCAACATTCACCCTTGCAAAACCTTGTGTTCCAATTTTTGCCTCCCTCCTTTCCCCCAGACAATTCAATATATGTTAACCATGTGCAATTCTTCTTACATATTCAATTTTTAAAAAACAATCTAAGCTGCTTTTTACTTATGGAATTACAGAGGTTGACCTCTCATTCATGGATCAGTGACTCTCAACAAATAAAAGCCCTGAGCCCCATGTGATGAGGTATAATTTCATAATGTATTCCATCAAGTAGTCTCCCTTTTGTCCTTTTCATTTTTTGCAGTTTTTCAGGTCAAGAAAAGGGCCAATAATATTTGAGCCTTCACTGGTTTCCCATCTAATGTTTTCTGAAAAAAATTACATTGGTGAATTCTGATTAAGGGTGTTTCGCTAACCCTACAGTTATATGAAAATGTATTTTTAGTGCTAGACATTAAACATTGGAGATACCACATATGAACTACTCATGCATTCAGTATGGACTTTCCTTGATTTGCATTTAGATGGGAATTCCTTCAGCTCAGATCCAAGATTTTTCCTCCCTCAGTGTACTTTGAAAAGCATTTTTACTGGTGGAGTGCTGATGTATACTTGTACAACTGGGACACATCATAACCCTACTGTTAATAGTGTTGCCTTTATGAGCAAAAGTTAGCTATTGAAATGTTGGAAAGATTTAGAACAAGTCTCCTTTGATATTTCTCCGTGAAGGCAATGCACTCCTATTAACACAGGCTTGTTCCAGTATTTTTTGCGATGGTAACCCAGTTTCAAACAAGCAGGTGTGTTGCAATGGGGTTTTTTGTTTGTTTCTTCAATATCTGCAGCTTAATACACAATTCAAACAGCACTGCATATTTAAAATTTGGTAACAGGTGACAGCTGCTCATCCTTAAGGCATATTTATTTGTAGACATGAAAGTTAAAGTACATAATACAGAAAAAATTATCTCAGGAGTCACCGAGGAAAAAAAACTCATATGATTTATGCATGTCAGCCAGTGACTGTTCTGTGAATTAACATAAGGATTGAGTTTCCTACTTGCTTCTGATTCCATCTGGACTGATGCACTATAATGCATAAATATAGGCTGTGTCTCATTAATATCTCTAAACCAGTGCTTAGCCCAGCACCTGGCATGTAGTAAGCATTTAATAAATGTTTACTCATTGATCTATATTCTGTTTGCTTTGCATTTAATTTTTAAAAAACACATCATATGCATCTGAAAAGGTCCTCAGTTATTTTTTTATTTATACATTTGTTCACTGGGATAAAGTCAAAAAAGGAATCTCATTTTCACATAAGTCCCAGGATTGAGTAGTCATACGCCATTTAATTATAATTTCATACCACTTAAATCATAGAATCAGAATGTTCAGTCTAACACAATAAACTGGAAAAATGATACAAAACTTGGCCACTAAGGTATTAATTGCTCGGACTCAATTTCTAATGTACCAAATGCCAAAAAAGCAATGAATAAAAGTTGAAGTGCTTATTAGAAATTTAAGCACTTTAACTGAAGTGCTTATGGGACACTCATATGAAACCAGCAGAAGCTGTATCTTTCTGAGCTGTTTTTAGCTCTTCAAACATACCTAACTCTTATCTCTACCAGTGAGTTTGTGATTTGAATAATGGGAAGGTCAAAAGAGAGTTTTTTCACCTTTTTAACACTGTTCTTCCCCTAATCCTCCATATCCCATATTGCTGATTTGTGGCTCAGAAGGGGTTATTTTTGAGAGTCACTAGATACAAACATATTCGGCCACAGATACTTTAGAGCACTGGAATTCTGGTGAGTTATCAGTGTGATTATTATTCCTTCCCTTGTTCCCATTATAGGGAATGAACCTCTCCTAGTCCCTTCTAACATAACCAAGAAAAAAATAAACCCATATCCATCCATTCATAAAATCCTAATATATAAGACAAAATTCATTAACTATTTGCTGTAGTAGGCAACAGAAGGAAATAAACAAAATAAAGATTCTTTTATGTAATCAAGTCCTCAAAAGGGAGACCAGGCTTTCCCTGTTACAGTCTGTTACCTCTATTGCTCCTGGAATTATAAAATGAACCAAAGTGATAACAGTGCTCACCCATTGGTAATGGATTATGCCCAACCAAGTATGGTACAATTTGTTTCATTCTTCTACCTAGTAGCACTCTGACAATAAAAGAAAACTAAGTTTTCTTTATCACTGTCCAAGTGTAAATTATCAAACCTGTGAGAGTTACTGCTATTACTAGTCATTTGTCATATGCAGTAATGTTACATGCTACTACTTTAACCATGCTAGGATATTTATTATTAAGTACAGTGAGGTCTGCACACTAGCAAAGAACAACTCTGGCATATGAGGAACAACTTACAATCAATGTAAATAACCATCATCTTTATTTTAAGGTGATAGAAGCAAACAAAGGGATTTTAAGAGCTAAGCCCATGTCTCCAATAGTTCATCTTGCCACCCACCATTTCCAGGACTTAAGAGTGTACTGGAGTGAACCAGCCATAGAACTTGAATGTAAGAAAACAAAATTAATTCTTAATTATCCTGAGAAATGTACAATGGAGGCAAAAGGGATGGCAGAGAGAGCTCAGAAAAAGCAAAAACACAAATAATTAAAGGATATCCACTTAAAAATAATATTCGTCTATTGAAAAGTAGGCCACCCTTCACAAAATATTATTTTGAACTACAAATACATACATATTTACCTTCAATAAACAAACACAGAACATAACAGAATAGGTCATAAGTCAATTTCTTAATTCATAAGGTCAATAAATCCAACAGGACTGCAACAGATCCTAAAAGTCATAGAACTAAGCAGAAAGGGACCTTTTGAGATCATTTAGTCCAAACCCCTCATTTTACAGATGAGAAAATTGAGGCCTAGACTTATTTATTGGTCAAAAAATCAGTAACTGTTACTTGTCCCACTGACTCATTTTCCTTTTTCCTTATTGTTGTGCGTAGTCGGTGGAGGACTAGTTTGTCAGTCATCAGTGAATCCTCTTGCTGCTCCAAATAGTCGAGAAGGATCTCCACGTAGTTTAACGCAGCACTGTGACTAATATGGCCCTCTGGAATTAGTTCTTGCTCCTCTCCTTCACTTTCATTCAGTTCAACTTTGATTTCTTCAGCTCTTGTTATCATCCCATTGCCAGCCAATAACTGATTGCCTACTTCATGGTAATTGATCCCTTGCCCCTGTTCCACGTGGGCAGTACGGCTCTTTTTGTCACTTTGGGACTGCTGCTGCCCATCCTCTAATAAGCTGGCTGATGCAATCCCTTCTTCATCTGGGTCAGAAATGATTTTGCGCCATGATCGTATAATTGTAACTGGCTTCACTAAGTTCCATGCTCTGATTGCTTGAGTGATAGCATCCTGAGCTGTAAGGTTATTCCCAAAGGATTTTATATCATGCCCCTCTTGCACATGTTTTCTTAATAATCCCGTCCTGTAGTGTCGTTTCATACATGCTATCACTCCCTGGTCCATAGGCTGAATGAGAGCAGCCACATTTGGTGGCAAATATTTCACAAAAATGTTGCCATCCTCAGACTTTAGAAGACCTTCACTAGGTTTAGAGGGTGCATAATCTAAAAGCAGGACAGCTCTTTCGGGAAGGCCTTTGGAGCGTAAGTGCTCCCGGACCTGGGGAACAAATTTCTTATCAAACCATTCTTTGAAAATTGTGCAGTCCATCCAGGCTTCTTTGTGGTTAAAACAATCAACTGGCATATTTAATAGATTGGCTTCTCGAAGCAAATGCAGATGCTCCGCTTTCCCAACAACACACAATTTCAGTTTGTGAGAACCAGTTGCATTTACACAACACAACACAGTTAGTCTCTCTCTACTGAGTTTATGGCTTGGAATAGGATGTTCATTCTCAAAAGCCAGCGTCCTTGCTGGTAATGATTTCCAGTAAAGCCAAGTTTCATCAGCATTGTATATCTGCTCTGGATGCAATCTTTCACTTTCTGTAAATTCTTCAAAATCTTCACGAAAATCAGCAGCAGCTGACTGATCACCATTTGATTTCTCACCTTGGTAATTTAGCTCTCTAATCCCATGTCTCTGTTTAAACCTAGTAAGCCAACCAGTAGAGGCATTAAAGTCCCCTTCCATTCCTAATGCATTAAAAAAAGCCTTTGCTTGTTTTGCACAAATTATCCCAGACACTGGAGTCCCTTCAGCTCTCTGCTGATTAAACCATTCTAACATCGCCCTATCCAGCTCCTTGTAAGTAGACTGCTTCATGGACTTACGTCTAGCCAGAAGTGTTGCAGAGCCCGAGCTACTTGCATAAGAAAGCAATTGTGCCTTTCGTTTTTTTAAGTCACGAACAGTTTGTTCACCAATTCCATACATGATGGAAAGTTGCCTTGTGTTACCACCTTTTTCCAGTTTTTCAATGATTTCCAGCTTTTCCTGGATCGTAAGCACAACTCGTTTACGCTTCATCACTGCCATGGTCAAAGATGATCTATATACAGCACTGGAAAAGAAAGAGAGAATCACAGCCCTTTGGCTGGCAGCAATAAACAAGACACACAGTTTTGGTACTATGGGCAGATTTAGTTATTTTAAGGTAAAGTTAGCAACTTTGGTAGTCTGTCCACAGTTAATTCTTACTTTATAAGGTGGTCTATCAAATTTCAATAATCTTAAGAAGGAAAAAGACAAGAACCTGGATTGGTTTATGTTTTGCCTGCCTGCACTGGCCCTTCCTCTTCTACCCAGATGGTGGTGCAAAGGCTGGTGGGAGTTAAAACTGCCTTCCGATGTATCTTCTTCTGCAGCTCTTCAAGGGTATAAACTAATAGTTGTCTTCTTTTCTAAAGGAGGATGCCCACGGAAATAACAAATGCTAGTCACTCCATGTTACTGGTAGATAATAAAGTTGCAATTGTCTGTCTACTTATTTCCTGAGCAATACCCAAATGACTCAAGTCAATCTCTTCCTCCTCCAAATAGTAGTGTTGAAATGCAGGGACATTTTTGCCATTAAAGTAGTAGTGCCCTATTATATTATGATTTGCTTTTACACTGATTTGTATATAGACCAGGTGCTGGACTGGAGTCATGAAGTAGACCTGGCTTCATATCCTGTCAGTGATATCTAAATGCCCATTTATAATCAAGGGCCAGTCACTTACCTAAGCCTCAGTTTCCTCACCTGTAAAATGGGGATAATAATACAAGTAATAAACCTCAAAGGTTTTGCCGTAAAATTTTTAAAAAAGGTAATATATATAAAACACTTTGTAAACCTAAAGCATTTTATGTCATATATTATTTTTAATATACCCCAAAAGATAACCATGTAACCTAACAGTAAATTTCTATAATCCATGCCTTAATTCAGTGTCCCAACATGAGAATTAAAGATTCCCATTGTGTATGTACTACCTTGAACACAGTCTAGCTTATCATAGCCTCTAGATACATATCAACGAGTTGATATGATGGACAAGATGTTTAATTAATTTTCCAATAAATTGAATAGAAGATGGAGGAATTTAGGGAATTTGGTTTTAATCCATGTTCTAGTGTGGGATTCAGTTTCTTGATTATAATGGTAAGAATTTTCTACTACATAGAATATTATTTTATGGTCTAAAATCAAGGGTAGTTACTTTTAATGGTGATTACAGTTAACTTACATTTCTACAATCATTTAAGCATTAGAAAGCATTTTGCTCATAGCAGTCCTGTGAGAGAACCAGCACTTTATAAATGAGGAAACTGAGCCTTTGAGAAGCAGGGGACTTAATAATGACCACCCAAGAAGCTGTGCAATGACAACCTAGTACTAGGCCACGTAAAGTTCTAACATAATATTAAGGCATCAGGAAAAATCTTTCTGCATTAGCACTGTTCATGCATGTAACCTAGCTATCCTAGAAACTGAACCTTAATTTAGGTTCTACAACAAAAGAGAGATAATCTGAATGGATTGAGGTTCTCTGATTACTTATGTGTAAGTGTGGTCCCCACAGTACACTCATCCCTCCTTTCTGCAGATAAAAATAATAGTAATAGCTAGTACTTAATACCACATTCTAAAGTCTGCCATGCATTTCATATATATATGTTATCTTGTTGATAACTCAATGATTATTAGTTAGTAATAATTGTTATTTTTCTTTTAAAGTTAAAAAGAACTTAGATTGTCAGGTTGCATCTTAGTTAGTTTTTTTTTAAATAACTTTTGCTTAAAAACTCCTTTATTTTGTAACAATACCACAGCAACTCAGAGTAGAAACAGGATCATCTATTCCAAATTTTGCTATGTAAGAATCCCTTTAACAGGGTTCAACAAGCAGTTACCCAGAGTCTTCAGAAATCCCCTCCCTCCCAAGATAGCCATTCTACTCTTCACTTTTATGTTTCTCTCATAGGATATATGGATTATTCTGTCTGGATTTTCAATTAACTTTGAGAATCACTAAATATAGTTTTTAATTTAAGCAAAATTAAATTGCTATTGTGAACATCATGATAGGATGATGCTCTGAGACAAAGTTTAGCAAGGGGTTAACAAAACAATCTTTCATCCTGGGATAATAGAGTATTTAAATAATTTTTAATTGACTATTTAAAAAAAATCTCAAACTGTGTTTAAGGCCATTAAAAATAAGCAAAACAATAAAAACAAACCTGTTACACTGAATTCTTTTCAGCAGTTATAAAACAGAACTGGCTAACAGATAAAAATACAATCTTGATTTTTTTTAAGTAAGAAAAAAACTAGAGTTAAAAAGAGCAGGTGGCAAAGGGCATAAATAACAAGGTTCCTTGAAAAAGCTTTTGAAACATATTTACATTCACATTTTTACTGCTTTTGTTATCCTGTCAACCTCCATTTACTGGCTTCCTTTTCCTCTCATAAAGACTTCATTGGCTGCATTTAAGGGCTTCCTCACACCAGTAATTTGGTTGTATGTATCTATTTTAACAGGTTATTACTCACATGAAAAAAATTGCTTTCAAATGAAATCCTTATACAGGAAGACTAAAATCATACATTAGCCATTTCAAAATAATATGGAAACTTTAGAAGGATTTCTATTGCTCCAAACTACCATTCAGTATTTTTAAGGGGCATCTCCATGGTATTCAATTTATATTAAAAACTTATATATATAATATATATGTATTTTATATATATATATATATATAATTGATCTTTAAAATTAAAATTATATTTATGTTTTAGTATCACCCTCAGGTCCGCATCTCAATTTCCTTGGGAAATCACTACCCTATTAACAGAACACAGTCCTTAAATTGATGAATATTTCATGGATTATACAGGCATTAGGTTTCAGTTAGTCTTTCTGTTCTTCCTCAGCTAATTTTTAGAGTTTCATTGTATAAAAATGTTCTTTGAAAATGTTGTAGTGGATGAAGAGATAGTCTCTAAGTCAGGAAAATCTACAAGTTCTGCCACTGACACATTATGATCATGTGACTGTGGGCAAATCATTTAATCTCTCAGTGCTCTGAGGAACTCTTTTAAGACTTTTAATATCTGCATTGTCAAATGGAGTTTTCTCTTCAGGAGTAGTTCTTGATACCAATGAAACACATGTCTAATGAAAAATACACACACACACACACAGAATAATTCTCACATTAAACACACTGAAAAGTTGTGTATCCCTACATAAAGTCTACCCTAAGTATTCTAAAAGTCTTGTGATAATTGAAAATTAGTAGTAGTAACATTTATCAGGTTTCTGAATTATTCTAATTTGAGATCTTGGGGTAATTTTATTCTTTAGAAGTAGTAATTTTGAGGCAAAATCCTGCTTTCAAAATTTGGCTGAATCTATGTAGCAGGAACACAAAGAGCTCTGAACTTGGGAGACTACAATTTTATTCTCAGATCTGCCCTTAACAGGGTTCACTTATAAAATATGCAGTCATCTTTAAAGCCCTTTTCAACTCTAAAATTCTACAAATTTTATAAATCAGGTAACGCAGTTGTCTTCATTTCACTACTATGTAACACATGTAGCAGAGGCTCTCAAGACCTGAAAGGGCATTTAGTCCAGCTCTTCTTTTTAGGAAAAGATCTCTACAACTCAGAAATTTGAAGTAACTTACCCAAGATTACACAGACCTAGAAGGTCATATAGTTCAACTAGCACTGAACAGATAGATCTTTTATATTTCTTAGCCAATGGCTAACCTTTCTCCATACAAAAACTGTCAGATCAGAGAAATTATAGGGCCAGGATTTGAATCATCTTCTGCATCATCCTTCCAGTGCTCTTTCCTCACATATTCAGCATTCTACTGAAACTATTCGGAGTCTTTTCTGGCTTTTTTTTTTTTTTTTTCCCAATTCTCACCTTTCCACAACTTTCTCTGGCATATCCCATCAATGGTTGGAGATGTTTTTTAATCCAACACTGCCATCTCTTTCAGTGTTGAAAGCTCTAAGTAAGGAATTTCCTTAAAATCAGAAACTTTCCTAATCTTAGAGAATTGTCTAGGGGTGTTCCATGAAACACCTTAACCAGAGTACCCAGCCAACATGTGGTAAAGGCAGAACTGGAACTCGGATCCTCCTGACTCCAACTTTCAACCACAACAAACCCACTCTTCCCATCAACCAAGGTATCTTGAATAATTTCCCTCATTACGAGAATTATCCACATCCTGAGTTCACAAGTCAACTTCAGCTCTTCTTTCCCCACCACTTTCTCTGTTGAATCTATTATCAAATCTCCCCCCCCCCCCATATTGTTCTGTCACAATCCTTCAAATTTTTTCATTTTACTTCCATGGTTGCCACCCATCCAACATCTCTTTTCCTCCACATGAGACTGATCTACAGATTCTTTAGTTGGAGGTCCTAGACCTTATACTCACTAAATTATGTCCTGAACTTCACTTTTCAGTAATCAGCTACAATATGCCTTCCACTCATCAAGCTCATCTGTTTGCTCTAATCACATACATTATAAAAACACATTTTCTAGCCTGTGAAAAGACCTTGCTCTTAATACAAATGCTCCCTCAATCTCTGCCAGTTTACACCCAGCCCTCCCTTTCTTCAAACCCTCTCATTATTCCAGAAGGCATTCTCCAAATGACTAGAGCTAACTGTAAGCCTCTACTCAGGGCATTGTCAACACATATATAGTACAAAGTTCAGGTTGTGTTTATTTCCATTTAAACTGCTCTATAAATATATCTCTAGTTGTTTAATGGACAGAATAATAAAATTATACATGGCAGAGGGACCTGGAACTGGCACTCAACAGAAAGACTATATTTCTGATCCAATGGTTGTCCCTCCTCCATTCAAAGTCCTCTGGTCTTCCTGAGACTATAAATTCCTTGAAGGGAGCAACCAGGTCTGGTACTTGACACAGTTTGATTTATCTTGCAAGAAAGCTATAACTTTTTTTAAGTCAAATAGTATCATTTTAAATACAAGATAGATTCAGTCAGAAGAGGAAAAGGGAGTGTTTTTCAAGTCTAGAAAGGAAGCTTTAGAGCTGCATCCTGAATGACAAAAGTCACATGTGGCTCTTCTTCAGTGATGTCAGTCCTCTTACTACCAATAGTAAACTTCTACCAATCTCTTGTTAATCATACATGTTCTTAATAATGTAAACACTTGAACTTTTAAGAAAGTTAGATATTAATTGAAACATAATCCAAGAAAAAAAAATGGACTCATCTAGCTTAATCCATTTTCCCCAACTTTTTTTTTCTCACTTCCTTAGAAACAGGTTTTCAGGAACTTGCTGAGCTATAGAAGAAACAGGTTACCACTCTGTCTGAAAATGTACTGCAGAATAATTGCCTATTATAAAAAGATTACACCAAGTTGTTTTTTTAAAAAGGCTGTTCCTTTTGTGGCATTTAAAATGGTAACTTGAAAGGGAAGCTGAATGAAGGCCATATTTTTTCCCCCAATTATTATAGTAAAGGTAAAAACTTCATTAGCACAATACATTTTTAATTTTACAAGGCATGAGAATTTGACAAAGGAACATTTTCCATAGTATTATCAGTAAGACTTAGTGACTTTTTTCCAGAGTGGTAGAAGCTAAGATCTTTGGGTGGTGATGAGAAGAGGCACTGTGGTTCAGTGGAAGGAACAATTAACTGCACAACAGAGGGACTTGGGTTTAAATCCCAGCCTAGTCTTTTACTGCTTCTGTAACCTTTGCTTAAGTCCCTTCAGCCATTTGAGCTTCGGGTTTCATCTACATTCTGGATTTCCTCTAAGGACTCTTTCAGATCTATCTCTATAATCCAATGGTGGGACTTTTGACAGTTCACAGCACAAATTAAGCCACCACTCTTGAGTTCTTGCTTTGATCAAGGCATTGCTTTATTCTTATAGTTATAAGAGCCAAGACATAGAATAGGAACGCTTTGAAGATTTTCCTCCTGAATTTAGGACAGAGCTGGATTTTTTATAATCTTTTGAAAAGATTCAGAAGAGGGTGATACAAATACAGGAGATAAATGAAGTATAAAAACTGAGGGGATTCATGAAGATATTCCAAGTAGAATTCAGGGAGGCCCAACAGGTAGGTGAGGGAGGAGGGTTGGGATAATCTGAGAAAAAAAGTTTCCATACTAATTGATTATGGCTAGTTCTTTCCTCTGCTGTACTTAAAGACTACACCAAAGTTTTCCCTAAAAGAAAGCACAATCTTTCAGGATGGCAACATCTATAATTTACTTGTGCAGTAAAGCTTAGAAGTCACTACACTAAAATAAGACAAGTCTAGAATCTTAGTTCCATACTAGTATCAAATTAGAGTGAGAAATAATGAGATAGTAAATTTGTCACAGACTACTAAAATCAGACTGCTTGCTGCCAGTCATTTCTTAAGGCAGTCATAATCCCACTATGCAAAGCTTTCAATGTTTCATGGGTAACTAGTTTCATTTCTAATATTATTAGTTATAGGGAAGGAGGACATAAGTGAAATATTATATTCATCAAACTTCATTTAAAATACTAAGTTTCAACTTCTTATCCAGTAAGACTCTAAATCAAACATTTATTTAAGCAAGAGTTCTTAACTATGCATTTACAGGAATTATTTTTGTTAACTATATTTTGACCAATTAGCTTTCTTTGTGATCTTATGCATTTTTTTCTTTTTGGCATTTCAAATGTCTGAGGTCATATTTGAACTCAGATCTTCCTGATTCCAGGGCTGGTGCTCTATCTACTGTTCCCCATCTTATTCATTTTTTAACCATTTAAAAACATTATTTTGAGGAGTACATAGATTTCACTATATTGCCAAAGAGGTCCAGGAACAACAACAAAATACAACAATAAGTTTAAGACAACCCTCCCCCCACCAATCTAATGGGATTTGCTAATAATGAGCACAATGTACCACATATCTTTCCCTTGTGAACTGGCTTGATTTCACCTCCTTCCTTTTTACATTGCTACCATCTGGAGCATGTCTAACTGAGCCAATGAGCCAATCCAAGGAAAGGCAGCAGGAAGGAGAAGAGCCTTGCTATGGATAAGTAGCCCCTAAATAATTTAGATGATTATACTTCCTTGTGCCAGCTATTTTAAGATTTTTCTTAAAATGTCAACAAAAGTAAAGAACTTGTGCTCTTTGATATACAAAAAGTCTTAAAATGAGTTTTAACTAAATTTACTGCCTTTTATCTTTCAAACGCCTTTCCACCCCTTATGATATTCCCATTTTTTTGTTAGAATACTGTTGATTCTCCAGCTCTTTTAACAACCAAAAAAAAATCATCACATATGAAACTTCTTTGGTTAATAATGCCTTAGAGTTCCCTGATATAATAATCACCTCATCATTTTTAGTCATTTCCACCTATGCCTTAGTCTCAGGCTTATTTTACTCTACTCTATTTCTCTACAATCCAGTAAAACCAAACTTTTGCTACTGGAGGGATATACTGAATTTGGAGTCAAAATCCTGAGCTCTGCTACTTATTATTTGTATGACCCTGGGCAAATCACAACCTCCCTGAGCATCAGTTTCCTCTGGAAAAAAGGAGATTGCTCTGCATGACCTCGAAGTTTCTTCTCATCCTAGATCTAGCCTATCCTTATTATAAATAGGCTTCTTCATCCTTTCCCTTCCGTCACAGCAGAGGGCTTATTTTGGAATCAACTATAAATTGGACAAGTTCTGTTGTTTCCCTTTATAGAGCTTGCTATCTCCCCATCACATTGGTTCTCTCCAGTTCTCTAGGGAAATTCTTTCTGATATTTCCAGGGTGTGTTTCAGTTTATTCCAACAGCAAGCCTAACTTTTAGCATATAAGGTGCCACCTTCAGTCATTTCTGTGCCTACACTTTAAACATTACTGTTCTAGAGGAAATATTACAATGAGCAGAAAAACAGATTTGAGATGCAGCTCTCATTTTGTGTATATAAATTTTAAAGAAAAACAACTATAAAAATTTCAGCTATCATCCTTCTTTTCATCCTTATCCTTTTCTGAACAGAAGACACATAGGGCCAAGAAACTGGTTAACTATGGACTGAGAAAACTGCCCCCCCACCCCCATTCATTCAACTCCAGAAGTTCCCTTACTCCCAAGATCAAACGGAGATCTTCTCTTAGGCTTTTAAAGCTCTTCATAACTTGCTCTCTTCCTACCTTTTTTGTCTTCTCACACCTTACTCCTCACTCCAAACCTCTGACGCAGTAACAGCGGCATCCTTGCCATTTCTCAAATAGGACAATTCCACCACTCCTTACCTCGACCCCAAACATTTTCTTGGTCTGCCTCCATTCTACTTCTCCTATTTCCAGCATTAGTTTCTCGGTTTCCTTCAAGTCTCAGCTAAAATCCCATCTTCTCCAAGAAAGAAACCTCTCTCAGTCTTCCTTAACCTTAGGTCTTGCCTCTGAGACAGCTCCAATTGATCTTGAATATATCCCATTTGTATACAGATGTTTGGGTGCCGCCTGCCCCTTAGGTTGGTGAACTCCTGGAGAGTAGGCATAGTGCCCACTCAGCACGTAGTAGGCATAGTGCCCACTCAGCACGTAGTAGGCATAGTGCCCACTCAGCATGTAGTAGGCATAGTGCCCACTCAGCACATAGTAGGCATAGTGTCCACTCAGCACGTAGTAGGGACTTGTTGAGTTAACTGACTCAGAAAGAGAAATGGCTCTTAATAGCTGAGACCTGGTTCATTTAAATAACCCCAATTACTTTCCCTTTTCCCCTGCCCATCAAGGATGACAGGCAGCTGGTTCTGAGGGCTGGAGAGAGGCCAGGAAGAGTGGCGGGCCCTCCAATGACGGGGTCCCTGAATTCAGCAAAGCAGACAGGGGTGAGAAACTGCAGGTCACACACAGGGGAGTTTGCCGCCTCCTCTCCTCGCCCACCCCGGCTCTCCAGCTCCTCAGATGCAACCCCGAAGATGCAGGGGAGCAGGCGGGGCCTGACCAGATTTAGATCCGTTATCGAGGCGACAGCTTGGGCCTTCTTTCAAACTCCCAGGTCCCAAGAGGCCTTGCCCCTGGGAGTTTGGTCCCCCTGGAACCAGGCTGGGCGGCGGGGGCTGAACTGGAAGGCCACAGGCTGGGTAAAAGGGGCAGTGGGATGAGGGGCAAGGTTCAGTTCAGAGGGCTCTGACTGGTCAGTTTCTGGGGAGGACGCATAAGGGGATGGGGATGGAAACTGGGGGTGGATGGGGACAGTGGAAAGAGTTTGGGGTCCCCGTCCAAAGAAATGGTGGAAAATGCAGTAGCCTCGCCCCCACCCAGCTCTTGACAGCATCAGCCCTCCCAAACTCTCCTTTTGGACGGCCCCTTCCCCTCTCGAAGCGTCCCTATTAGCCCATCACCGTAACCTCCTGCCCCCCCCCCCCCCCCCCGCAGATGGTTTAGGCTGCTGCCCGGGGAGCTTAAACCTACCGGACCGTACCACCCGCGGGCGACAGGGAAGAGAAAGGGGAAGTAGTGGTAAGAGAGGGGTTCAGGCTCGCTTGCTCGCTCTCCCCTCCCAAGGCGGCGCCCGCTCCTGCCTGGCCGAGAGGAGGGGCCGCGGAAGGACCAGCCGAACTGGAGGGCCAGAGCTGAGAGACTCGGCCAGCCCTTGCCAGCACTGCCCCGTACCGCGGCCCTTCCTCCGCCTTCAGCTCTCCCCTCCAAAAAAAAACACTCACCCAAACATAGTCCCTCCCACTCCCTCACTTTCACTCTCACCGTATTCCTCCTTTCCGCCCCCCCTCCCCTCCCCCCGCCTCATCACAGGTAGATACCAAGAGCATGGGGGGGGAGAAGCTGAGACCACTGCAGCAAAACGGACCGTTCCATCCCGAGGAGGGGGGGAGTGGAGGAGGGGGGGGTAGGAGGGACAGCGGGTGCGTGGAGTCTCCATTGGTGGCCCGGGTACCTGCGGCGGCGCGGAGCGACCCTGAGGGCTCCAGAGCGGGGGCGGGGCTCCCCGCGGAGAGGAGACCCGGCGGCGACACCCGAAGGAGGCTCGCGGAGGGAAGGGGAGGAGGGAGAGGGGGCGGGTCCCCAGAACAGCCCTCTCCCGCCACGACGGTGGCAGCAGCGGCGCCGCGCCGCGCCAGAGAGCCTGGCGGGGAGGTGTTGCCGGTTCCCCGGCTCCGCCCTCAGGGGGCGGGGGCGGGGTTTGAAGGAGGGGCCAGGGGGCGGGCCCGAGCCCCGGAGCTCCTCCCCTGACCCGGCCCCGGCGGGTGAGACCGGAGAAATCGAGCCCTGTCAGGCTGAGCCCTGGCCGCGGCCCTCCCCCGCCACCCCCTCCCCGCCGCCCAGCCCACCTCGAGTCCCCGCCGGGCGGCCACGGCAGGTCCCCGGGACTTCCTCCACCCTGGGTCTGAATGCTGATCCTTCTTCTCCTCTCTCCCCTCCTCCTCCTCCTCCTCCTCCTCCTCCTCAGGCGGCTGTAGCGGCGGCCGCGGCGGCAGCAGCAGTTGCAGCAGCAGCAGCCCCAGGAACCGCTGAAGCCGGCATGCTGGAGAAATTAGAGTTAGAAGAGGAAGGTGAGTGAGTGAGTGAGTGAGTGTGTGCGGCTTCCGACCAACTCCCGCCCTTTCCCCTCGACCTCCGCCCCTCCACGCTCCGGTTGCCTTTCATTCCTCGGGAGGGTTGGGATGATTTCGGACATTGGCTAGGGCCGGGCGAGCCGCTGGGGCTGACCCCCCCCAGCCCGCCTTCCTCCTCTCCGAGAAAGGGAGCCGTAGAAAAGGGGAGCTAGCTGCTGCTCGGCCGGGAAGCGCCGCCGCAGCCGGTGTGAGAGAGAGAGAGAGAGAGAGAGGGGATGGGGGTGGGGTGGGGGCGGGGGCTGGGGAGCCAGCCCACCCCGCCCTTCCCCCTCCCCGTGCAGAACGCCCGCTGGTCCAGGGATGCCCAGCGGCTCATCACCTTGCAGCCCTGCTTAGCCAACGCCGCCGCTGATGGGCGACGGTGTCGCCTGCAGGGGGTGGCTAAGAATCCAGGGATGCAGAAGGCAGAAGCGGGGGGAGAGGACGGTGCCAGCAGGGGCAAATAGCTCTTGTCTTTCCAACCAGAGAAATAAATGCTAGCCCGTTTTCAGGAGCGGGGAGGGGGTGGTGTAGTGAGGAATACAGCAACCTTAAGCCAAGTGCTTTCGAGAAGTCCTTTTGTCCTTTACTGGCTGAACAACTCAAATTATGACCAGATACAGTGCAGTTCGTTTCTGTATATGTCGTCATTTAATACTTAGGTGCACTCACCCTAGCTTTTTAAAGCCGTCCCTATAAATACACCGAGCTGTTAGCTTACCTTGATTGTGATAATACAGTCCGTGGGTGACCCCCTTCCTTCCCCTCTTAAAGAGGAAAATTCTATAGTAAAGAAAAAACTAGTAGCTTCTTACCGAATTGTTTTCTAGTTTACTCCACTTAACATCATTTCTGTTGCCTTTCCAAATATTACTCATTTTTCCTTCATTTTAACGTAGTTAAATCCAAGTTCCTTGGATCTTTTGCTAAAGCACTTAGGATTCAAAAAGAATGAGCTTTTATTCTGTTGAAAATTAATACTTATTACTGACTATGAAGAGATCAGTTGTACAGCATTTTTTTTTTTAAAGTCTGGGCATCTTTTTTAATATTATGACTTCATATAAAAATCTTGACAGTTTGATAAATTTAAATAAACATTATTCTTCCATTATAAATGTAATATAAAGGGGGTTTATATTTTCTCCCCAAAAGCTGGTAGACTGAAGCCCTGAAACAAAGAATGCGCCATGTGGATGCTGTCTCAGTGCCAACTTTACTTTGATCCTGTTCATTCACTGTCATATGATTAAGTAAACCACACATTTTATTAGCCTTATGATATGAAGCAGATCTCTGCTTTTGTTTTTTTCTCTTGATTTTAGCCACATTGCAGCAATTCCACTGACGTATGTACCTCGCTGAGGATTGTTTTATAATAAATGATCATAAAATTTTAATTTCTTTATTCAATGTCTTCAATGAGTTGAAATAAGAGTAGTATAATTTTTTACTATAACTTGGTTATTTCATCTCACTGAAAAATAACCTGGCATTTTCAATATGAGCACAGTAAAATGTCTTTATATAGTATATTGTCCTGGCATAGATTTAATCATACTTCAAGTCAAATTGTGACCCCTGTGTGTAGAATGATGTATAGCGTCGTCTCTTTCACAAGAGCTCTAAAAGCCTAAAACGAGAGTTATCTTTGTTCCCTGGCTGTGTCATAATGTATATTTTCTATATATTTTTTTGTTTTCAGAGTATTGAAGGGAAAAGGGAGGAAAATGAAAAACATTTTAGTTAAGAACACCATTAATTAAAAGACCAAATACATAGGCCTTTTGAGATTGTTGTTTGTTTGCTTTTTATTAAAGGATATACAACCAGTTTAACTTGTCAGAATACTCCTAAAGTCCAACCAGTTAGAATTTATTTTTTCAATTATATAATTATATAAGGCATTTTCAACATTTCTATGTTTCCTTTAACTGTCTCCATTCATGGAGCATCTATTGCCTACCTTCAAAGAGTATATATGCTGTCTTTCATTCTACTGCTATTAAGTTCATTCTGTACCTATTGACTTAAATATTCGTCTGAATACAGTTTAGGGGTGAGGATTTCATATCTAGACAGTCTCCTACCGTACTCTCATAACTTCCCCCTGCGGTATCCCTGCCCAACTTTTCTAAATTTTCAAGGAGAATTAAACAATGATTTGTAACAGAGCTGAGCAAAAAGGGGCAGTGTGTTGCTTTCTACTTCAATTCCCTTGCTGTGGTGGAGTGATTGAGTCTTTATAGCACTGCATTGTTTCCATTGAACTTTTAAATTGCTTATTCATCCAAAATGGGGGAGGGAGACTGAACATCAAACAAAATTTTACATTTGTTTGGACCAAAAAAAAAAAAAAAAAGTCTTACAGAATAAGTTGGACATTAATTATACTTGTAAAATATCCTGAGAACTGATATTGCCAATATGATTGATAATTTCACATCTGTCCTGGAGGTCTCCTTTTGACCTTTAAACTTCTTTGTGCATCATGTATTAATATCTTTTGGGTACCTAAAACATTAAGTCCAAAAATACATGTGTAAAAAACAAATGCTTATTACTAGAAATAGTATTTTTCTCTCTTTTAATTGTTTATGAATGTGCCCAGGAATTGGGGGTGGGTTACAAGTGAGGAGTAGAGAGAGTAGGAGGAGGAGGATTGGGAGAATGTTCTTTTAAAATCTGCTTTAATAAAAGGAAGAAAAAAATAAGAAAGCTTTATTTTGAAATCTCTAAGGATATGTTTAATTCAAAAAGGTTTTTTTTTTAAATCCCCATCATATTCCCTGTACTGTGCCATTTATTTGAGAGAATTTCATAAAATCATCCTTTATAGCTAGAATGGACCTCAGAGCTCTAGTTGAGTTCTCTCCTTTTATGGAAAAGGAAACTAAAGCCCATAATTTGCCCAAAGTCACACTGGCAGTAACTTTGTTTCAACTTAAGAGTATATATGGAAATAAATATCTCTTCTAGGTGTCAAAGAGGAATCAAGCTTTTGCCTTGGAAAGACCAAAATAGGGACTTTTTGAAGATTTAGGTACTTAATAAACATAATAAATACTTGTCACTTCATGTGTGGCTTTAAATTTTTTCTTACCTGTCTTAGGTTACATATTCATTCCAAGGCATAGGAGTAGCTCTGTACTCTGTGTACACAAATTACAGCATTATTATTCATTGTAGGGTCATGAATTTAAAACTAGAAGTAACTTTAAATGTCATGTAATCTAATCTCTTCATTTTCTAGATGAGGAAACTAAAGAGCAAAATGGTTAAGTGAATTTCATCACTCAGTAGTGAGTAGGATTCAGATTCAGGTTCTCTGAACAGATAGCCAATATTCTTTTCATTGTACCATTTTGCCATCTTTAAATAATCAACCAATTCTTTGAGGTTGTGGAAGAATGGTCCAACCACATAGTAGATAGAATACTGAGTCAGGAAGACCCCAATTGAAATCACTCTTTTGACACAATAATTGTTTGACCTTGGGCAAGTTTATGAACCTCCATTTCCTCATTAAAATGGAGGTGATAATAGTAACTGGAGTATCTATCTCACAAGGTTGTTATGAGGCACCATTGAGCTAATATAGATAGCATGCTTTCCAAGGGCTCAATGCAGTATCCAAAGTCATTTATTCTCATTAAAACCACTAGTTCAATAGCCCACTCAATTTCTGTTCTTTTCCTGTTTTTTCTTTATTGAATCTTGAAACATTATCCCAGACATTTTTTGTTACTGTCTTAGCCACCCTTAATCCTAGATTTGTTTTTCTTTTTTCTCTCTGTCTTACTATCCTACCTTAACTTCTTGGAGGCAGCTTTCTCACACTTGGAAAAGAACTAAAATAATGATATCAATCATTAAAATTGTTTTTTTAAACTGCCCATTGTAGCTCCCTGCTAACCAAATGTTGTCTTAATTCTATACCCTCTACTAAACCTGCCTTCCTCATTAGTAATTAATTTCTTCCCCTCTTAACTATCTTCACCCATCATACTGTCTGCTATCTTAAGGAAAAGGATATTGATTAACTCAGCTCCATCCATATTGAACAGCTTTCTTATCTTGCTTTTCCTATTAACATCCAAGATTATTGAGATCACTGTCTAAGTCTGTCAGATAAAGTTTAAGAAAAGGTTTGGATTAATCCACTATACATTCATAAATTTAATAGAAATTGGGAAGATTTAAAATTTGACATTTGGCTTTTGATTTAGGGAAGACAGCAATTGCCATCCAGAAAACATCATGTAAAATTTGACTGATGAGAACAAAATTCTCCTATTTGGTTTAACATCAAGTATTCTATTTAACTTTATCCAAAGGCTCAGCCTTCTCTTATACTACTTTACATTTTTACTATAACTGACCCTCAGTTATAGTATAGTTTTTTTCTGATCCTCAGTTTTCTTTTAACCTGAAGTCCCTTTTCTTCTCCGTGATCTTAAATTCTCTAAAATCTTTTCCTAGCTTTGATTTTATCTGTCTGGGTCTCAGTTTCCTTGTTTTTAAAATAAACTTGGACTAGATTAACAAAGTATATTTGAATTTTAAATCTGATATGTGTTTTCTATGCCTTCTAGACTTGCTCCCTTCTTGGATGCTTTGCCGCAGAAACAATACAGAATATCATAAAAATCACATTTTTCACTCTTCAAAGCCTTGTTCCTTTTCCTATTTTCATGTTACATTTTCCTTCACTTGGTATACATAGCACATTTCCTATTTGGATAATTATAAACTATCATCTACTTTATCCTACTCGTACACTATTCTACAATTTGTATTTGTCTGGGTTTTTTTTTTCAACCACGTTATTCTTAGATCAAGTGAATAATACAATGATTTGAAAGAGTTAAATCCTATTTTTTCGATCAGTGAAATATTATGGAAAGGAAGTCATAAGAGTGCCACTGGCTAAAGGCATGTAATATAATGGTTGAGATTGAGTTTGATCCCCTTAAGTTTTTATCCATTGCCTCTTTTGTGCAGACACTGTGCTAAATGCTGCCCTTTGACAGTCCCTACCTTCGGGGAGCTCTCATTCTCATTATCCCCATATCCGTAAATATGAAATACATATATACAAAGTAATTTTAGAGGTTGTTGGGGGAGAACTTAGATTAGATTTGGTATAAAATACCAAATAGATGATCAGGAAAAGCCTTGTGAAGGAAACCTTAAAAAAAGCTGGGGATTCTAAAAGGCTTTACCTCATCTCATGCTAATGTATGCTCTTTAACATTAATGCTTTTCCCGCCCCTCCTAGTTGCCTGTCCTCCCTCTCATCTACTTTAGGCTTAGGAGCATGAGATTTAGAGTTAGAGGGGATCATATAGTCCAATTTCTCTATTCCAAGTAAACAAACCTTCATGTCAAGATGTTCTTTTGTTCATCTGCGGCCTGGGGCTGTTTTGATGGACCTAACATTTCCTAATCTTTCACCTTCAGCTTAATTTGAATTTACTTGCTTTTGAATATAATTTTTCTATCCTGACCAGTGAGTGAAAAATAAAACCTGTGTAGGATACGAGAAAGGTTATTGTTTTTAGTAAACAAGAGACTTGAGTTCTAATTCCATTCAGCAACTAAGTCATCTAAGCTTATGGGCCTCAGTTTTCATAAAATAAGACAATTAAAAGAGACAATCACTAAAATGCTTTCTGACTCTCAAATTCTGGGATTCCATTGGGGAAAATACTATCTATCCAAAACATAATCCAATAGTAACTTCTCTGATAGATTAAGGAACACAAAAAAAGACCTTAACATTCATCATATTTCCATCAGGAAAAGATTGCCTCACTATATATATTATATGTAACCTATTTAATTTCCCCTTTTCACTCCTACATACACCCCCTCTTCATAATGAATTGTGAAAGGTAATTGGATATAATTGGTAGGGTTAGTGGCCTCTGGTGGACAGGGATATTCTGAGGGCAGAAGTCACATATCTTTATAAAATTTGTGAGTAACATACTTTGGACTGTTGGTGGAAAGATTGGTAGTCCGTTGCCCACATTGACCCTGCCCTAAACTGGTTATACATATTCACTACTATCATTTTGACCAAGAAACTGAATTCACTATTCTTGTCTCCATGGTAGTTTAATTTTCTTCCACAACTAGCTCAAATTTCTTTTTATCAGTAGGGTCTCAGTAACCAGAAAGTCTACTCATAGATATGTTTGATATGTTTTACACAAGGGATTTTGTAGGAACTTAGCTATTCTTATTAGCATTGATGAGACCAGTTTCATAAGGGCAAAGATGAATCTAATGTGACATGGCAAAACACTGAACCTAAGAGTCATACACAGGTTTAAGTGGCAGCTTGGACCATTCTAGCTGGATGACTCTTGGTGAATTACTTCATCTGTCTTGAGCCATAGTTTTCTTCTCTATAAAATAGCAAGTATCCTCCATTCTCCCTCTTCAATAGCTCATGCATCCAGCTCCTTTTCTCTACATATCCAGATCTTACCACACTTTGTCTGTACCACCTTTCTCCTGAATAATTGTTGTGACTTTATAGTTGGTCCTCTTGCTTCTGTCTTCCTCCACACAGCTGCCACACTGATATTAGGGTGATACAATCATAGATTTAAGATCTAGAAGGGACCTAGGAAATCACTGGATCCAAGTCCTTCATTTTACAGATAAGCAGATATTAAGGGACTTCCTCATAGTCACACACAGATAAGTAACACAATCAGGGTTTAAACTGCAGTCCTCTAACTCCAAATCCAGCGCCCTTTCATCTTATTTTATTTTATTACCTGTCCTTTCCTTAAAACTCTTCAGTAGCTCCCTGTTCCCCCTAAGATAAAAAACAAAATCCATAGCATGGCCTTAAAGGCCCTCTACATTATAGATTTCCTCTTCCTTTCTGGTATTAATATTGTTCCCATTCGCATCTGACCAAATAGGCCAGTCAGATGGTCTTGCTAGTTATTACATATACATGATATTCCATTATCTTCCTGCACAATTTTGCAGGGGTGGTTCCCCACATCTGAAAATGTACTCCCTCTTCAGCTCTCACTTTTATAATCTGTGGCTTCCTTTAAAGCCAAGCTCAGATGCCATTTCCTAGGCAGCTAGGTAGCAAAGTGGATAGAGCACTGAATCTATAGTGAGGAAGATCTGAGTTCAAATCCAGCCTCAAATATTTGCTAGCTGTTTGATCCTGGGCAAGTAACTTAAGCTATTTGACTCAATTTTCTTATCTATAAAATGGGGGTATCAGTAGCACTTCCTTTCCAGATTTGTGGTAAAGATCAAATGAGATGATAATTATAAAACACTTAGCTGGGCTTATATAAGAACTATATAAATGTTAGCTATGGTTATATGATGCTTTTTTTCAATCACCCCAGTTGTTAGTGCTGTCTTCCTCTTTAAATTACATTGTATAACTTTAGATCTATTTTGTACAACTAAGTTTTTCAAAGACGGGGACTGTTTTATTTCACTACCTGTATCCCAGCATTTAATGCAGAATGGGTAACTTAATGACTGTTGGATGAATTCTAAGTTCTAAACCATCATATAAATGTGAGCCGGTATTATCTACTCTTTAAAATTTTTTTTTATTTATTTTTAATGATTTTTTAAAATTTGTAATTCCAAATTCTCTTTCTTCCTCCTGCCTCTACTTGTCTCTGAATGGCTTTTTACACTTTTTCAAAGTATATTCATGTTCATTTTAATTGCACTTAAAATGTTTTAGATACTTAATCTTTTCATAAGAAGTCCGCAAAGCATTATATTTATCTGCTAAATGGGTCCCGTCCTTACAAATGAAATTGGCAGTGTAAATAAATTTGGAAGAATAGACCATATCCCAGAGGGGTGAGAAACCCTTCTTGACTAAAAATGTAATTCACTTTAGCATCAGAAAACTAAAAATATATCCAATAAGTAATTGAAGAACTGGAGGGCAGTTCTTCATGCAGAGGAAATGTGGTGGCTTGCTTACAAAGTACATTATCTGAGTGGAAAGGCTTTAAGATTTCTCTTTTGTTGGCTTGTGATTGCACTTGTGCTAATGTTAGGGAAAAGGCGAGCTGACTGAGCTCTAATTATAGAGGGTGAGAGTCATGTTGGGGGGAGGGGACAGGTTGAGGATCAGTTTAATCTTAGGCTGTATTTTTATAGCTTTCATTTATTGTTTTCTAGTGTGTTCTCTTCATGCTCACTCTCTCAAATGCCCTTGTGGGAACTCAATTCCTATGGCTTACCACTAGGCTCTGCATGTGGTGCCACCCAGCTCCTTGTTTGCCCCATATCAAGAAAATATCTATTTTCCTTGAAATGAAATGTCAAGAAAATGTCATGTCCAGCTGTCATTTATTTTGTCTCTGATTTTTGGTATCCTTCAAATTGGCCACAAAAAGCAATTTTGTAGTAAAATAAAAATAACAATAAAAGAGCTATTGTTTAGGTTTGCAAAGCACTTGACATATATTATCTCATTTGATCTTCACAACAATGGTCTTATAAGGTAGGCGACCATTGATGTCCAACACTTGAACTTGAATTTTTTTATTGTCTCCTCTCCTTTTCCAGAAGAGAGTTAGCCTGTCCTTTAAAAATAATATTATTGAAAATTTGGCTGACTTGGTTGGGCTAGCTTGTGCTTTTGCTTAAAAGAAAGGGGTAGTCACAACAAGAGCTGACTTACAGTTTGAAAGGTTTACAAAGTAATTTGCATGTATTTCCCAACTCTGTGAAGGAGACATTTTTATTATCTCACTTTGCAGATGAGGAACTGAGAGTCAGAGAGGTAAGGTAACTTGCTCCCCTAGTAATACAGGTCATTGGTATGAGAGACAAGATTTGAACCCAAGGGTTTCTTAACTCATTATTTAATACTCTTTTCATTGTGCCCAGTACTATAGGCTGCTTCTTTAATATCAATCATCCCAGCATTCTGACAGCCTAGGGCCTATAATTTTAGGGCCTCTTTTTAGCTGCTGGCTTTTGAATATTTTCTGATTTCTTTTTTGGGGTGCTCTTAGCAGTTTCTTAGCTAATGCTCTACCTTGTCATCAGATTCTGTTGCTTTTTCCAACATGATATTGTTTACAGCTATCCTTTTCCAGTCTTACTGCCACCACTCTAATTCAGTCCCATATCTTTGCCTAGAGTGCCCCAGACTATTCCAAAAACTTTTCGAAATTGTCTGAACCTCCATACCCCCGCCCCTTTCTTCCCATCTCCCTTACACCTAGTCTGTCTCTCTTATTACCACATGTTTTAAGCATTTCACCACTTCTTCTCTGCTTTATCTCTACTATACTTCCCCTGTGCTCTAACCAAACATAACTTAAACTCACCATTACATGAACACCATTTGTCTTCCTCTTTTGTGCCTTTATTCATTCTATTCCTTCCAGCTAAACATGGACTACTTCCCTTTGCACCCCTTCCCCCATTCTCCACATTTGAAACCCTGTCCAACTTTAAAGCTCCACCCTTTAACATGAAGTATCTCTTGATCATTTCAGCAATAAGTAATCACACACACACACACACACACACACACACACACACACACACACACAGAGTTTTCCTATCCTTGATGACCCTTTGCATTAATTCTGCTTTGGTATTACTTAACCTTCCCCCACTCATAAATCCCCTTCCTTGTTTTCTACCCAAACCCTTTGCTTCCCTGTCCACCCATCCCTCCCCCTTTATTTCTTTATAGATTTTGGAGCTTGCTATACACTTCATAGTATATATGTAGTGTTACCTATTGTACCCATTCCCAATGTAAATAGGTTTTCAGAATTATGAGCCCTCCTCCTCCTCCCTTTAATGCCTCTGTAGGTATTCTTCCTCTGCACCTCATTTGTATGATATAATCACTGTTTTTACCTTAACTCTGCTCCAGTCTTTCTTTTGAGCTTCCCTGTGTTGATGTCAATCTTAGACATATGCTATAAATTTCCCACGTAAAACAAAAACAAAAACAATTTGTCCATATTGAGTTCCTTAAAATTGATCTTTGATATCAACTTTTATATTTTTTTCTCTTTTTTTTTTTAACAGCTTTTTATTTACAAGTTATATGCATGGGTAATTTTACAGCATTGACAATTGCCAAACCTTTTGTTCCAATTTTTCCCCTCCTTCCCCTTACTCCCTCCCCTAGATGGCAAGATGACCAATACATGTTAAATATATTAAAAGTATAAATTAAATGCAAAATAAGTATACATGACCAAACTGTTATTTTGTTGTACAAAAAGAATCGGACTCTGAAATATTGTACAATTAGCCTGTGAAGGAAATCAGAACTGCAGGCAGGCAAAAATATAGGGATTGGGAATTCAATGTAATGGTTCTTAGGTATCTCCCAGAGTTCTTTCGCTGAGTATGGTCAACTCTTATATGTTAAATTTTCTATTAAGTTCAGGTTTGGTTGATAGGAAATCCTGTAAATCTGCAAGTTCATTGAATGTCCACTTTTTCTCATCCAATATTTATAGATAGTTTTGCTGGATATGATATTTTTGGCTGTAGGTCTAGTTCTTTTGATTGTTGGTAGATATGATTCCAGAATCTTCAGTCTTTTATTGTAGCTGCTGATAAATCCTGTACAAATTCTAATTGTAGTTCCAGCATATTTCAATTTTTTCTTAGTTCTTACAAAATTTTCTTTTTGATCTAGGTGTTTTGAAATTTGGCAGTTACGTTCCTATGAGTTTTCCACAAAGGTACTTGTTGAAGTGGTTTTTTCTATTTCTACTTTCCCCTCATGCTCCATCACTCCAGGACAATTTTCTTGCATTATTTCTTGTGTTATTCTGTGAAGGTCCTATTTTTGGTCACAACTTCCAGGCAGACCAGTTATTCTTATATTTTTTTCTTCTTGATCTGTTCTCCAGAAGTGTCATTTTTCTTGTGTTTCACATTCTGTTCTATTTTCACATTCTTTTTCATCTGTTTTGTAATTTCTTGTTATCTCATAGTTTCACTGCCTTCCCCTTGGACAATTCTAATTGTTAAAGAGTTATTTTCATCTTTGAGATTGTATCTCCTTTTCTAGTTGGTTAATTTTTTGTTTCATAATCTTTTTGTTTTTTTCTATGATTTTTAATTTAAATCTTTTTTTTTTTTTAGTTTTTTTTAGTTTTTCCTCATTGTGTCTCATTTGACTTCTAAATTCTTTTTTGAATTCTTCTATAAATTCTCTCTGGTTAGGGAGCCATTTCACATTACTCTTTAGGGTATACACTTTTTTTTTAAACCTTTAATATCCTCCTCTGAAGATGAACCCCAGTCTTCCCTGTTCCCATAGTTTCTATTGGGGGGGGTCTTTCTTCTTTGTCGATTAATTTATTTTAAAATAAGGAGGTATTAGTGTAAGCACTTCTAATTGTGGGGTAAGAGGATGGTGCCTCTACCTTCTCTTCAGCTCTCCTCTCTGACCAGGAACTCTAAACCAAGAGCTCCACCCTTCAACAAATGCCCACAACCAGAAGAGTGCTGGCTTCTTCTTGCCCAAAGCCTGGTAAACCTGATCAGCCAAGGTTCACTCAGTGTTCCAGGACTCAGACCCTGACTTCACAAGTTGTCCAAGAGGTGAAAGTTTCTATGGTTCCCTCTGAGGTTCCAGCCACATCCAGCTAGCCCCAGGGTTCCCCATTTGATGTTTCTGTGGAGTTTCATTTCGCTTGGATTAATCTCAGCCCTCAGTCTATCTTTGGGTCTTCTAGGGTTGTATCTGTAGGACCTAGATTCTGCCCCAAATCTTCTTGATTTTTCATCAGTTTATATTCGCCCTGAAGTGCAGATTTGTTCTATTTATAGGGGAAATTGGGAGAGCTTGAAATTTACCAACTTACTCCCACCATCTTCCCAGAATCCTCCCTCTTCCTGGATCACTTTTTGGCTTTTTATGGCAATATTATGTATTGCTTTGTTTTGTTGCCTATCTTTTGTCCCTTTTGAAACATTATATAGATCAGATGTAAATACGTAGGTATGTAGTAAGGACCCATTGAATATTTATGCCATTTATTTCTGCTTCACAAAAATTATTTCAGCCCAAATTAACCCTCTTCTCTGTTTCAATTCTGAATTCTCCTTTTTGCCATTTGACTACTAACACTGCTGCTCTTCCTTAGTTCTCACCCTCCCTCTTCTTCCTCTCACCCCATGCCCTCCTCCCCTCCTGTTCTGCATAGGAACCTGTGCACATGTATATGCACGTGCGCGTGCACACATACCACAAAAACAAAGTAACCTCTGCTCTCATGGAATTAACAGTTTCCCAACTATCCGAAAGATGTATCATTTAACCAAATGAGTAAATATAAAGTATACACAAAATTGTATAATATAAACTTAAGAGGGAGAGAGTACTAACCTCTTAGGTATGGAGTGTTTGGAAAAGGCCTTGGGTAAGACTCAGCATCTAATACTCCTTTGAAGTAAACTAGAGATTATTAGAGCTGAAGGTAAAGAGAGCACATTCTAGATTTTAGGAACCATCTGAGCAAAGTCAAAGAGATATACTATATATGGGTAACAACTACTAACAACCAATAAATTTGTCTGACTGGCCTAGAGGGTATATGAATGGAAGTAATATTAACTAATACAAAAAAAGTAGATGAGTCTTATTATAGAGGGTTTTTAATACCAGACTGTAGTTTTGTTTTTGTTTTATTTTGTTTTATCCTAGAGGGAATTGAGAGCCACTGCAGAATTTTGAGTAGGGAAGTCATAGGATCACATCTGTGTTTTAGGAATTTCAGTTTGTCAGCTGAGTGGTAAATTTAGAGTGAAGAGCCTAGAAGCAAGATGACCAACTAGTAGGCTATTGCAGTGGTAGAGGAGAAATTCAATTAATGAAGATTTCAAATAGGGTAAATTCTGTATAATTAGAAAGACATGGATATAAAAGATATTGTATAAGTGGAATCTTCTACAATACTTAGTAACTGAATAACTATGGGAATTGATGAACAGGGGGAGATCAAGGATGATCCCCAAATTTATGAGTATGGCAAATGGAAGAATAATATTCCATAATAGAAGTTTGAAGAAAAGAACTAGTTTAAGGGAAAATGTAATGAATTCTGTTCTGAACATGTTGAGTTTAAAGTACTTATGAAACATATTGGTTTGTAATAAATTTAATAAAAAGCATTTGTTCAGCACTGACTACATGCAAAGAGCTATGCTAGGCACTGAGATTACAAAGAAAAAAAGCAGATAGTCCCTGATCTTAAGGAGCTAATGTTGTAATAGGGGAAACAAAATATATAAAATGGAGGTCAGGAGAGAAATTAGGTCATACTAATCTAACTGAAAGCATCTTAGAGCATTTGAATATATCATATGAAAACTTTGGATATTGATTGTGATTTAAAAATAATGATATATTAGGGATGACCTAAATATTCCCAAATACAGGTACTTCCATATTTACAGAACTCAGAAATACATATGGAAAAATGTAGTTTTATACATGTAGAAATGGAGGTCCTCAAGCTCTTGGACCATTCAAATTGGAGTTTGAATTTACAATATATTCAGAGTTGCGATATAGCATCATATCAGAATCAGAAAATTCTGAATTTGAGAGTTTTGGTTCTCACTTAAACGGCATAATAAAACTAACATGTGAAAATGTTTTAAAATATTATACAGATATAGATACTGAGATGCTGAATTAAGAAGGAAAGACGTTTCAAGAGAGGGCATGTACCCTTCCACACAGAATTTAATGAATTGTGTTGCTAGGACAGGATTAGGAACCCAATGCTTATTGGATACAGTAAATCAGGTTATCAGACCAGAAACACAGAAATGAAAGGAGTTGGAATAAAATACAAATGGTTAAAAAATAGTAATAAAAATATAAAATAAAAGCACCTTGCATTTATGAGCATGAAGACATACCTGACCAGCTTCACTCTGTTGTGTTTTGATGCTTAAGCCCTACTTACATGCAGTTTTATTTTCTTTCTGAGCCCTGACCAAAAAAAAAGAGAGAGAGACATATACTTGGGGAAGAAATTTGGGGCACAATTCCAAGGACAACCATATAAAGCAAATCAAAACCTGAGGGGAATTGTCTAGGGTTTGTAAGCCACTGATAACTTTATTTGTGCTCTATCTTTAACTAAGGAAGGGAAGTAAGAAAATAAGCATTTATAAAGTGCCTGTTATGTGCCAGGCACTGTGTTAAGTGCTTACCAAATATCTCATTTGAACTAGTTTTATAGTCTTGTAATGTTAGTTCTAAAGTGTTTGGGTTTTTTATAGCTTTTTATTTACAAGATATATGCATGGGTAATTTTTCAGTATTGACAGTTGCAAAACCTTTTGTTCCAACTTTTCCCTTCCTTCTCCCTCCCCCAGATGGCAGGTTGACCAATACATGTTAAATATGTTAAAGTATAAGTTAAATACAATATATGTATACACGTCCATATAGTTATTTTGCTATACAAAAAGAATTGGACTTTGAAATAGTGTACAATTAGCCTGTGAAGGAAATAAAAAATGCAGGCGTGTAATGGGCTGAGGTTTTGAGTTGATGCACTGAGGTCCCAAGTACGTGAGGCTAAATAGTAATTGGGCTGTACTCTATTAATATACATGATTGGATAAAGAATGGCCCCCGGCCACTCTCAGTGCAAGTCCTGATGTGTTGTATAGGAAATGACGATTTTGGTGGGTGGAGGCAGAGAGAGACAGGAAGAGAAGCTGGGAGAGATTGGCCTGGGTTCGATACTCCTAGCTGCTGGTTGCGTGGCTGCTGGTCTAGCTTGCTTCTTGACTCAGCTACACACATTGCTGTTGCCCATTCTCTTCCACCTCCGATCATTCTTCACTGAGAATAAAGACTGACGATTTTCCCCTAACCTGAATTCCTGACTCCAGCTGATTTTAAAACAGGTGGACAAAAATAGAGACATTGGGAATTCTATCTAGTGGTTCATAGTCATCTCCCAGAGTTCTTTCGCTGGGTGTACTGGTTCAAGTCATTACTACTCTCTTGGAACTGATTTGTTTCATCTCATTGTTGAAGAGGGCCACATCCATCAGAATTGATCATCATATAGTATTGTTGTTGAAGTAGATAATGATCTCCTGCTTCTGCTCATTTCACTCAGCATCAGTTCATGTAAGTCACTGTAGGCCTTTCTGAAATCATCCTGCTGGTCAATTCTTACAGAACAATAATATTCCATAATATTCATATACCACAATTTATTCAGCCATTCTCCAGTTGATGGGCATCCACTCAGTTTCCAGTTTCCGGCCATAAAGTGTTTGTTTTGACTTCTATTTTTATATATTTCCTAATAATACTCTTCTATTGTTTTCTTTATTTAAAAGGTAAGAAAACATAAGTTTTTCCCTGAGGCAAGCTTACTTGAAATTCACCAATAAATATAGATTTCCATGAAAATCAAACACAATGAATAAAGAAAGAAATATATTAAATCTATTTTTGTTCTGCTGGTTTATAACCAATACTCTAATGTAAATTTTATTTGGAGTTTGAATTTATGCTTATTTTATGCATATTAAGTACTTTAAACTCATAGCTTATTATTATTTTTAAAATTTCACTCTCCTCATTACATACTTTTAGTCTATATTATTGAATTTCTAATTTTTAGACCCAAACTTAAAAAAAGACATAAATTTATTTTTTAAAAGTACATAATGTAAACACGTGGCTTATAAGTGACATATAAATTACATAGTTGAAAATTATGAACATATAGTCTGAGTAGTATTTTCTACATGGATTGTGATGAAATTACAATTAAATTAAACAATAGTTTATATTGTAGTTGTTTTAGTTTTATGTTTTTGAGGAGCTCTTTTTAATATAGGATTTGTTTGAAACCTTTCCTACTTAATGTTTTAAGACAGGGAGGAAATATGAAATATATAGACTTTTAAAAAAATATTTTTAAGAGATCTTAAAGATTACTTCATTTAACCTCTTTTTTTGTAGATGAACATACTGAGGCTTAGAGAGGTAAGTGGCTTGCCTTTCTAGGGAAAATGGAACAATTTTATCTGCCTTATAGTTTAAAAACCTTTTTTATCTAATGCTTGTGATAACCTATCAACCTTAAATTTTATCAATGTGGTAATATATTTCTGTCCCCTGAAGACATATTCAAAGTTCTTAGTCCATTCAAACACAGCAAAATTAAATGTTTTTCTATATTGTAGGAAAGGTTCAGTCATTTTCATTTGGCCAAAAGTATAATCTCACACCATGATATAAACATATTAATATTTTCAGATCCTTTCCAAAATTCATTACCCCCCACAGGAAAGAAAAATTAGAAATTTGGAAACTTCCTTAGTTATCCTGACCAACAGTATAATCTCATATTGTAAACTTGATTTTTTTTTTTTATTTTCCAAAGTTAATTCGTAGTAATAAATATTCCACTCTCATCTATCTCAAAATTGTATATACAAATCAGAAAAGTATGAAAGGTTTAATTCAAATCTAGCATCACTAGTAGGAAAACAATTCAAACCTGAAAAGTGGGTCATTGCTGCTTTCTTTTTTGCATGATATGATCCTATTTTTAGATTATTTAAGTTGCCACTATAGTCATGCTTTGCATGATATGATTCTATTTTTAGATTAAGTTGCCACTATAATCATGTTTGTTATTCTGTACTGCATTCATAGTTTCATAGACTTAGAAATAGAAGCAACCTTAAAAATTATATGGTTCAACCCTCTCATTTTATGGACTGAGGAAACTAAGGTTTAAAGAGCTTAATAGAATAATAGGCAGAGAATCTATAAGTGACAAACAAACCCAGTTCCTCTCAGTACTCTTTCTACTGCAACACCCAGCTTCCTCTAATCCTAGTGATGGTTTATCCCTGAATACTATTTCCTCTGTCTATCTATTGGTATCAGAGTTATAGTCTTCATGCCCCACCTCCACATTCTGTAACAGAGACCTTAAATATATATGGATTTGGGAATGGTAATTTTGACACAAGCCAAGATATGACAAGAAATAGAACAGTGATGGGACCATTAAGTTAATTACTGATTGAGGAAGTTGGGAAAGAAGCTTAATTGGAATGATGCAAGGTGTCTTACTGTTTTGGTAGGAAAAAGGGATAGTGAGTTGTTTTTGTGGGTTTTGTCCTAGCATGGCCACCAAAAAGAAGCTATTGAGCAGGAAGAGCTTTTGAACTTGGGACTTGAGAAAGGACTTTTATTTCTTCACTGGCTAGGAAATTGAAAGATAGATCCTAAGTGGGCCTGAAAGTGAAATAGAGGAAATTAATCAGAGAAATCAAGGAAAGTGAGAAAAGTCCATTGAATCTGACACAGTGTCAGTTAGTTAATAGATTGGCATCAAATAGACTGAGATTAATTTTACTCTTTGGGGGACTGAAGCTAGTACAGATGCTGAAGTTAACTGTTCTAAGTTTCACATTGACTGATAGGCTAATAAAGATCAGTAGGTAACATTCTTTTTTGAATAAATAGAGCTTTTGTACCTGGTATTTGAAATGAATATTAGAATTCATTTTACACAACACTGAAATTTTTCATTGGTATTACATGTGCATTTTAGTATTCTATGTTATTGCCTTGCATTTTTCAACCATAAACATGTTTAAAACAGTTCTTTGACATCTCCTTACTAGAATATAAGCTTCATGAAGACAAAATTTGTCTTAATTTTCTATCTTCCTAGCAATTAGTACAGTTTATCATATGTAGGTCACACGTAACAAATGCTTGAGATTTTAATTAAAAAACAGATTTAAAAATTTTCATCTTAGTAACATGATGTTATGTTGATTTCCCTCAATGCTCATTCATTTAATATATTCATTTTGATTGAGAAATTTTATATAATGAAGTTTAATGTGAAAAATAAACATTTTCATAGAGCAGGAGAAATAGTGTAGATTTACATCATTCAGCTTAGCAAATATTCAGTGAATAGCCTTTTTGCTCAAGGAATTGTAAAAGGTCTTAGGGACATAAAGATGAAAACTGACATAGACTTTGTCCATGAGGAGCTTAAATAGGGCCATTCTATATAGTATAAGAATAAGAATAATGCTAGGTATAAAAGGGATAAAAGCAAAAATATTCTACACAAACTACTACAAGAAAATTTGATAAAGGACAGATGAAGGATGCAAGTAATATTGGGAACAGGATTTGGTTAACTGGCTTGACTTTTCTTTCTTTCTCACCTCTTATATAAAAAAAAAATAAACCTAATATTACAAATTTGAAAGGGTAGGTGAATTGTAATGTCCCATATTTGGACATGGAAAAGAAGGAGCATTTGGCAGAAAAGATAATAAGCTTGTTTGGAGCCATATTGCATTTTAAGTACTTGGTGGAGATGTCTCATAGGCAGTTGGAAATGTAGTTATAAATTTCAGGGAAAAAAAAGAGGTTAGATTATAGGTTTAGATTTAGGAGTAATAGTATGATATAGAATCTATATATAATAGTAGTTGGAAGCAATGCATGTGAATGAGATTCCCAAGGGAGAGAATTTGAGGATGGCTTTAAAAAAAAAATCAATTGAGAACATTCATTTTAAGGAGTCATGAAGAGGATGAGAAACCAAATAAAGATTTAGAAGGAGTGAATAAATAGCAGATGATGCAAAGGAGTTTAATATATAGAAAGTTAAGACAAAAGTATGTTCCTAGTAGGAAAAAGGATAGTCAATGGTGTTAAAAGCTACAGAAAGATTAAAAAGGCTAAGGACAACTAAAACAATTTAGGTTGTTAAATTACAAATTTATTGATACTTATGAAAAAATTTCAATAACATCGTTATATTTTATACTATGAGCAATGTATTAGAGAAGGCTTTAGGTAGGTAACAATCAGATTTGTACTTTAGCCATTTAACCTAGCAACTGTGTAAAGAAAGGAAAGAGGAAAGAATGGAAGCAGGAAAGACCAGTTAGTTAATCTGAAGTAGTCCAGGTGAAAGGTAAAAAAGACCTGAATTAGGGTGATGGCCCTGTGAATGAAGAAGAGAAGATATATGAAAAAGAGATTGTGGATAATTTAGCATTCACTGGATTTGCCAAGTGAAGGGGAAGAGGGTGCAGGTGTTTTATATCCAGTAAAAGAGAAAGAACAATCATAATTTACTTGGAAGTTTTGAATCTGGGTGGATCCAAAGGTTAAGGAGGTTGGAAGGAAGGACAGATGTTGGAGGAAAGATAATGTGTTCAGTTCTGGACATGTTAATCTGTATCAGCAAAACATCCAGGTGGAGCTATCCAGGAGCAATTGAAAATGTAAGTAAGATTGGAGCTCAGAAGAGAGATCAGATTTTTATTTCAGTGGCTAGACTGCTGGCCCTAGATTTAGGAGGATCTGGGTTCAAATTTGGAATCAAATACTTAACTAGCTGTATAACCCTGAGCAAGTCACTTAACAAGTGTTTGTCTCAGTTCCTCATTTATATTATAAACAAAAGAAGGAAGTGGCCAACCACTCTAGTATCTTTGCCAAAAAACCCCCAGATGCCAACACAACATTATTAACAAAACAACAGCAACAACAGACCTGTTGGCTTAAAGAGTATTTGGATGTTCGCTCAAAATTTAGGTTTGATTCATATCTAGAGTCTTTCCAAAAAGGATTAAGAGAGTTTCTTCTACAAAGGTATTCAATGTACAAAATAAGTAGTTCATGTTTAGTACAAGTATTTATTTCCTCTACTTTGGAAGAAATGCTTAAAATGCAGAAAGTATGAATGAGGATGGACTAACAGTCATTTGATTGGTGATTAAGAGCTCATCAGTGACCAAGGAAAGAGCAGTTTTAGTGTCAAATTGAAGGCTTTAAGAATTGAATAGTGAGGAAATTGAAGCCACAAATGTAAAGTGCTCTTTTAGAAGTGGAGTGAGAGAAAGAAAACAAGAAAGATTAGGTAGGGTTAGATTTTTTTTAGAATGGAGAAACATCTACATATTAATAAATAAAGGGAAAAGTGCCAGTAGAAAGGAAAGATTGAAGTTGAAAAATATATTGACCAAACTGTCATCCTCCCTCCCTCTGTCTGTCTCCTACCTTATCTTTTTTTCACACCGATAGTGTACACATACTCCTTCTATCTCTCCAAACTTTCTTTGCTACCTACATTCCAGAACATTCCCTCCAAAAAAAATCTTGCACTCTGTTCTACCATCCTCCATTAACTATTATCATATATCTTTCCTTCTCTTCCCAGCTAAACCCCCTTAAAAAGCTGACTCCCAAAGCCTCAATGTCCTTTTCTCTCATATGCTTCTAACTCCTCTCAAAAATCTGACTTTGAGCCTCACCATCCATCTAAAATTATCATCTCCAAAATTACCAGTGTGTCTTAATCACTAAATTTAATGTTTTTTTTCTCAGTCTTTATTCATAATGATTTTGCAGTATTTGACAGAAACGGCCACTTTTCTATCTGGATATTTTCTATTCTCTGGATTCTCAGGGCACTGTTCTCTCTTGGTTCTCCTGTCTAATTTGCTTCTCAGTCTCTCTTGCTGGATCTTTATCCATGTCATATAATCTAATTATAGTTATCTCCAAGATGCTATCTTGGGCTCTCTTCTTCCTCTGCTTTTTTAATGGCTATTCTCTCATTTAGTGATTTCATAGTTCCAGTGAGTTCAATTATTATCACTATTCAATTGGTCCTCAAATCTAGCTCTAATCTCTCTCCTGAGTTTGTCAATTACTTAGTAAACATTTATTAAGCATCTACTATGTGCCAGGCATTGTGCTAAAGCACTAGGAATATAAAGAAAAGTGAATATAAAGCACTAGGAAAAAGTCCCTCTTGAGGAGCTCACAATATAGACAACATGCAGATACTATGTACCAACAAGTTCTATAAAGGATAAATTTGAAAATAATTAGCAGAGGGAAAGTGCTAGAATTAAGAGGGATCAAGAAAGTCTTCTTAGAGAAGATGAGGTTTTAGGAAAGACTAAAAGAAAACAGGAGGTAGTGATAAGGAAGGAGAATGTTCCATGCATGGGAATCAGCCAGTAAAAATTCACAGAATATCTTGTTTGAGGAACAGCAAGGAGGCTAGTATCAATGGATCACAAAGTGGTAGAGTATAAGGTATAAGAAATCTAGAAAAGTAAGGGTGAAGAGTCATTATGAAAGACTTCAAATGCCCTGCAGAGGATTTTTTTTTTATTTGATCCTAGAGGTGACAGGGAGCCACTGGGGTTTATTGAGTAGGAGAAGTTACATAATTAGATATGTGCTTTAGAAAAGTCATTTTGGCAGGTGAGTGAATGTTGGATTTGAATAGGGGAGAGACTTGTAGCAGGCAAACCCACCTATTGAAATTGCCCAGATATGATGTGATAAGGGCCTGAACATGGGTGGTATCAGCGTCAGAGGAGATGATGAGGCATTTGGGGTTTTTAAGCTTGTTATTTTTAAAACATACACATAGATAATTTTCAACATTCACCTTTGCTTTCTGTGCTTCAAATGTTTTCTCTACTTTCCCCTCTATCACCTCCCCTAAACAGAAAGTAATCCAGTATGTTAAACATGTACAATTCTTCTTTATATATTTCCACAATTATCATGTTGCACAAGAAAAATCATATGAAACAGGAAAAAAATGAGAAAGAAAACAAAATGCAAGCAAACAACAAAAAGTGAAAATATTATATTGTAATCCATAGTCAATCCCCACAGTCCTCTCTCTGGGTGCAGATGGCTCTCTTCATCACAGGACCATTGGAATTGGCCTGAATCATCTCACTGTTAAAAGAGTGACACATCCATATGACAGAGCATTTGTAAGAGATGATGCAAAAGTAAAATTAACAAACCTTGACAACTGATTAGGTAGGGGGAGTCAGGAGGAGTGAAGGATGATCCCTAAATTTTGAACCTGGGCAACGGGCAGGGGGGGAAAGGGGAGGGCAATTGATTCCTATAGCAATAATAGGGAAGTTTAGAAGGGAGGAGGCTTTGGGGAGCAGAGAAGATGAGTTTAAATTTTGGCCATGTTGAGTTAAAAATACCTGTTGAATATAAATGTCTGATAGGCAATTGGAAATATAAGACTAGTGGTAACCAGAGAAGTTAGGGCTGAATATCTAGATTTGAGAACCATTAGCATAGAAATGATAATCAAATCCATGGAAGCTATTGAGATCACTAAGCAAAGTAATATGGAGAAAGAAGAACCTTCTGGGATACATACCAGTAGTGGGTATGACCTAAATGAAGATCCAGTGAAGCAGACTAGGAAACTAAGAAGGAAGAGTCACATAGCAGAACCAGGAAAGCAGTGAATCAAAAAACAAAAGTGAAATTTTAAGGAGAAAAAGATGATTGACAGTGTCAAAGGCTGCAGGCAGGTCAAGAAAGATAGGACTGATAAACAGTTGTTGATTTTGGCACTTAAGACATCATTAATGACTTTGGGTAGAATATTTTCAGTTGAATGATAAAGTTAGAAGCCAAATTACAGTTAAAAAAAAATGTGAGCAGAGGTATTGTAGAAGGCCTTCTCAAGAAGTTTAGCTACAAAAGATAGAAGTGATATGGAAAGATAAGAGACGGATAGATCAAGTTGGGAGGGTTTTGAAAATGGTGTGGAGACATGCTCATGTTTGTAGGGAGGAGGGAGGAACTTTTAAATAGGAAGAAGTTGAAGATAAGTGAGAGTAGGGAGGGATAGATGATGCAATAAGTTGGAGAAGATGGGATGGAATGAGACCGATTGTATACATAGAAGGGCTATCCTTGGCAAGGAGAAAGATCACCTCTTCATGAGACAACTGTCTGTTGAACATTTCCAAATGAATTCCAATAGGCATGTCTAAAACACTTGTCACCTAGATTTAAAATTGGGGGGGGTATCATCCTCGAATTCTTACTTTCATGGACCCAACATATCCAAACAGCTGACAAATTCTTTTGTTTCTTTCAGTACTGCTTTCCATAACTGTGGTGCAGGCATTTGGGCCTACTTGCTGTTTCTCACAGTCAGCCCTCAATCTTCTCTCTCAGTGCTTTGTAGCACTCACTAGTCAAGATGCTTTAGAAACTGTTCTATCAAACCTCTACCTCTTAGAAAATCTAGTTTTATTATTATTATTATTATCTCAACTAAAATACCACTTTCTAGAATAGACCTTTTTCAGCCCCCCCCCCCAAGCTGGTTTCCTTCTCTTCTGCTCTTCATCTATTTTGTATGAGACTTGTAGTCCCATAAAGATCACTTCCCCCCAGAAGCATGTATAAAGCATGAGCTACATATGCCCAATTATGTCAGTATACCATAGGATATTTATTATCCTTGGCTCTTCTACTTCTTTACACTCATCCTATAAATATATCTATACCATCCCTATTGCCAGCTTCCAGAAGATACCAGGTGATTGATGTTTTTGGATTTTGGAAAATTGGATTATCTTTTTTTTCTCAGTTCTTACGTAACCCTTAGTCAATCAAATGAGCATTCCCTCAGACAAACTGAGATCTAGGAAAGGCCTTAATTTAGAAAGATCAAGGTCATCTACTACATCCCACACCATCACCAATTATCTTATCTTCTTCCTTGTCACTGGATTTAAGGGACTCTGGAGGAAGGAAAGTCAGACTAATGATTTTGCACAGCTCTGCCTCACATCCAATTTACAAGCAAGTTAAGACCTCATCTTTGTAATGTCACTGGCCCTCTTTGAGAATGAAAAGCAAACAACAATGAAATTTGTATATATCTATTAATGCCTATATTTTTCTTCCTTATTGGAATGAAAGCTTCTTGAGCTCTGGGGCTATTTCAGTAACTGGTACATAGTAAGCATTGAAAAAAATGCTTGTTGATTGATTACAGTAGCAAATTCAGTGGCATTGTTTCTACTAGACACTTGAGAATATGTTATACAAGACAAGAATATCAATGTAGACAATTTCTATTTGTCTACATGCAGTTAAAACACAAAGGCTAGCCCTAGACAAAGTAATTATCCATTAGTGTTTCTCTTGATTTTTCCCCCTTTCTTTGCCTTTCTCTTTCTAAATCTGATACTTACTAGCTATGTAACATTGGGCAAATCACCTGATCTTCTTTTATACAGTATAGTAATATTGACCCTACCCTTCTCATTGAGCTATTGTTAATAATATACTTTGTAAACTATGAAACAGATATATAAAAATATATTATTTCTTAGGTACTTCATCTCAATTTCTCCCTTCTAACAAAGATAAACAGTGCTTACTTTACTCTGCAACTATTCATACAACTTTTCTCATGTTCCTCTGATTTGTTGTTTCTAACAGCACAATAATATTTCGTTCAGCCATTTTCTAGTCATTAGGTATCTAATCCAGCTTTTTGCTATACCATACTACTTTTTCTTCTGTCAAATAGAAAATGATCAGATGTAATTTCCAGTGAATTATACAAATGCTAGTTATATTATCATAAAACATATCAACCTCACATTTGTATCATACTTTATAGTTTTTAAAATTCTCTGAACGGTGAGTTGAACATAGTAGGTCTTGTATTAAATTTTGTTGATTTGAATATGTCAGATCTTAAAGGGTGAGGAGGGGGTAAGGAGGATTCCAGCAAAGTTTTGTAGTGTCTTTGTAGAATGCAAGGTTGACCAGTTAGCTTGGTGCTAATTTGGTCTACAGGGCAGCAGTTCTTCCTATGGCTGATTTGAGTAAAAAGATCATTTGCCAGTAAATCAAAGCTATAAGGCACCTGAAGATTTTTAACCATGAAATGAAGGATTAGTTCTGAAAGTAAATTGGTCTGGCAAGTCCAATATAGGACTAAGTAGGTACATGGGTTCAGGATTTAAACAAAGAAGAACTTAGTGCAAATACTTGCATAGCTCCTTATTTTTGACCTTAGACAAATCAATTGACAAATTGGTCCTGATTTCTTATTTCTTAAATGAGACATTTGGACTAAGTGATCTGCATGTTTCTTTTTGACTCTAACATGCCATGCATGAAATATTTTTGACATAATGGAAAAAATACTGGACTTGGGTCCAAACTCTGATTTGGTCTGAAGATTGAGATTTTTTTGTTTTTGTTTTTGTATCCCCAGAACTTAGTACAATGCCTAGCATATAGTAAATATTTATTGAGTGTTCACTGAAGTGGGTTGAATAATAATCCTGTCAAAAAAAGAAAACAAGGTTAGTCTGGTATGACCTGGATTTAATGAAGCCATTCTGCCCTTTTGTAATCGCTGCTGCCTTTCCTAGATATTCTCTGACTTTCCTTTTAATACTATGTCTTAAGTAGTCAAGCTTGCCTGCTGGTAAATTGAATTATACTATCTTCCATTTTTCCTGCCATCTTGTTTACCCTCAGTTATATTTTTTTCTTCTTCCCTTTCCCTCTTTCTCTCCTCCCTATTATTTTGTTACTGATCACCCTCTCCCTCAAATAGCTCTCCCCTTTTGCAGCCCCTTCCCTTTTCTTATATCTTTCCCTTTCTACTTCTGTCATCCCTTCTATTAGCCTCTCTCCTTTCTTTCTCCTTTCCCCTCCTACTTCCCTATAGGCTGAGACAGGCTTCTCTATGAAGCTAAATGTGTCTGATATTTTCTCTTTGAGCCAAATTTGATGAGAGTAAGATTCGCACAATACTCATCCTCCTCCCCTCTTTCCCTCAATTGTAATAGGTCTTATTTTTGCCTCTTCATGAGATTTAATTTATCCCATTTTAACTCCATTTTCCTCTTCTTCCAGTAGAACCACCTTTCTTTCTTTTAAGTTTTTTTTTAATCATCACAATAAAATTAAATTATACCTGTATCCTCTAAGCATACCCATAACAGAAATATACATCCATATCATCTTCCCATATAGGGATATAAGCTTTTTGACTTTTTAAAAGAAAGTCATTTTTTTCTTTCCTTTTTTACCTCTTTATGTATCTCATGAGTTTTGTATTTGAAGATCAGATTTTCTATTCAGTTCTGGTATTTTCATCATAAATAGATGAAATTCACCTTCTTCAATGAATGTCCATATTTTCCCCTGAAAGATGATGCTCATTTTTGTTGGATAGTTGATTCTTGGCTGTACTCCAAGTTACTTTGCTTTCCAGAATATCAGATTCCATGCCCTTCGATCCTTTAAAGTGGAAGCTGCTAGGTCCTGGGTAATCGTGATTGTGGCTCCTTGATATTTGAATTGTTTCCTTCTGGCTACTTGCAATATTTTCTCCTTGATTTGATAATTCCAAACTTTAGCTATGATATTCCTTAGCACCTTATCTTTCAACTGGATCATTCATCTGCTCCACTTCATTTCTGACATTTTGTCCTTTTTTGGATTTTTATAGTATAATATTGAAAAGAGGAATTGCTATAAAAGTAATTCATGTGATTTTTTAAAATTTTCCACCCTCTTCTTTCATATTCAAATCATTTTTGAAGAATCTACCTAGACTTTAAATATGAATGTAAAACAAAAAGAATGAAATATTGGATAAGAAAACAAAATCTCACAATCCATTGCTTATAAAAAACACAAAGACATAAACAGAATAAAAATGAGGGACTGGGTAAAATGTATTATGTATTAGATGTATTAGGTATTAGGTGAATTAAAAAAAATCAGGAGTTACAATTATGTTATCAGACTAAGCAAAAATAAGAATTAAAAAAATAAAAAGGGATAAACAAGAAAATTGAATTACAGTGAAAGGAATTATAGATAGTAAACCAAACCTATATGATCCAAATGCCTTAGTATCTGAATTCATAAAGGAGCTATAGACTAAGATAAAAGAAAACACAGATAGTAAAGTAATAATGGCAGATGATTTCGATGTCCCGCTTTTGGTTTTGCCTATGCCTAACAGAAAGGTAAGCAAAAAGGAAAAGATAGGATCTAAGAAATTATGAGAAATACCAGAACTAAGACTTAGGGCATCTTCTATTATCAAATCAGATCACCGATTTCTCAGTATCATGTGGAATGTATAAAAAAATTAATCATGAATTAGGGAACATTTTACAAATATAAAAAAGGCAAAAATAATTCTTTAAAATCCCATATAGATTACAACACAATAAAAATAATTTCAGTTTAGGAATCACAAACAGGAGATATAGACCTAAATGTAGACTTAACAATGAAATCTTAAATAATTACTGAGTCAATGAACCAATTAGAGAAACAGTAATTATATAAAAGAAAATTATAATGGTAAAACAACACACCAAAATGATAATTAATGACCCTACCTAGAGTTCAGGAGACAATTAGTGAAAGACTAGATTATACAGCCAAAGAAATTGACCTAGTGAGCTTGCTTTCACTAATGTTAAACAGAAAAGAATGTTTGAGTTAGTGCCAACTTTACAAGTAGTAGGATTGTTAATGAATTTTTTGTGTCATAATGATTTTTGCTTCTTGACACAATTTTAGTTTCTGTCATAGATACATAGAAAGTTGATCTCACACTCTTGAAGACCTGGCTTCAAAATCTGCCTGTGGCACATATAGTTGATCACTTAATCTCAGTTACCTAAGGCAATTTTTAAATTTTTATTTATTTGTTTATAACCACTAAAATTTAAATGTATAGTATATTCAAGGAAATAAGGACTGAGCATGTGGTTTCATTGTTATAAAGTACAGTAATTAAATTATCTCCTATATTGTACTTCAACAGTTTTTCCTTAACTCACAGTTCTACACAGTTTTTTGTTTTTGTTTTTGTTTTTGTTTTTTTAGCAGTGAACATTTTTTATTAAAGCTTTTTATTTTCAAAACATAGGCATGGATATTTTTCAACACTGACCCTTGCAAAACCTTGTGTTCCAAATTTTCCTCCCCCCTTCTTCCACTCTCTCCTATAGATGGCAAATAATCCAATTTATGTTAAACATGATAAAAAAATATGTTAAATCCAATATATGCATACATATTTATAATTATCTTGCTGCACAAGAAAAATCAGATCAAAAAGGGAAAAAAATGAGAAAACAAAATGCAAGCAAACAACAACATAAAAGAGTAAAAATGCTATGTTGTGTTCCACACTCAGTTCCCATGGGTCCTCTCTCTGGTTGTTGATGGTTCTCTTCATCACAAGATCATTGGAACTGGACTGAATCATTTCATTGTTGAAAAGAACCATGTTCATCAGAATTGATCATCATATAATCTTGTTGTTGCTGTGTACAATGATCTCCTGGTTCTGCTCATTTCATGTAGCATCTCTCCATGTAGGTTTCTCCAGGCCTCTCTGAAATTATCTTCCTGGTTATTTCTTATAGAACAATAATATTCCATAACATTCACATACCATAACTTATTCAGCCATTCTCTAACTGATGAGCATCCACTCAGTTTCCAGTTTCTTGCCACTACAAAAAGGACTACAAACTATTTTTGTACATGTGGGTCCCTTTCTGAGGTAATTTTTAAAGACAGAATTGCTTAGTTCTAACAAAGGGAGAGGAAGGGGAAAGGAAAGTGGGAAACTAGAAAAAAAAATTTAAGAAATTAAAGAAAGAAGATAATAGCTTCATTTCTCAAATACATAGGGAACTGAGCCAAATTTATAAAAGTAAGAATCATTGCACACTTGATAAGCAGTCAAAAGATATAAACAAGTAGTTTTCAGAAAAAGAAATGAAAGCCAGGCATAGTCAAATGAAAAAAAAAGATCTAAAATACTAATATTTACAAAAATGCAAATTAAAACAACTCAAAGGTACCACCTCATACCTATAATATTGGTTACCATGACAAAAAAAGGAAAATTACATGCTGAAAGGGATATTAAAAATAGGGATACATTAGTATCCCTACTAACACTGTTAGTAGAGTTGTGAATTGGTTCAGCCACTTTGGAGAACAATTTGGAACTATCCCCAAAGAGCAATAAAACTGTGCATACCCTCTGACCCAGTGTGACCACAACTGAGTCTATGTCCCAAAGAGAGCAAAGAAAAAGAAGGACCTATATGTACAAAAATACTTATGACAGCTTTTTTTTTTTTTTAATTTAATAGCCTTTTATTTACAGGATATATAGATGGGTAACTTTACAGCATTAACAATTGCCAAACCTCTTGTTCCAATTTTTCACCTCTTACTCCCCCACCTCCCTAGATGGCAGGATGACCAGTAGATGTTAAATATATTAAAATATAAATTAGATACACAATAAGTATACCTGACCAAAACGTTATTTTGCTGTAGAAAAGAATCAGACTCTGAAATATTGTACAATTAGCTTGTGAAGGAAATAAAAATGCAGGTGTGCATAAATATAGGGATTGGGAATTCAATGTAATGGTTTTTAGTCATCTCCCAGAGTTCTTTTTCTGGGCATAGCTAGTTCAGTTCATTACTGCTCCATTGGAAATGATTTGGTTGATCTCATTGGTGAGGATGGCCTGATCCATCAGAACTGGTCATCATCTAGTATTGTTGTTGAAGTATATAATGATCTCCTGGTCCTGCTCATTTCACTCAGCATCAGTTATGACAGCTTTTTTTGTGATAGCTAAGAATTGGACATTGAAAAAACGCTCATCTGTTGAGGAATGACTGAAAGAGTTCTATATGATTGTGATGGAATACTATTGTGCTGTAAGAAGTAATGAAAAGGATAGTTTTAGGGAAAACATATATGAATTGATAAAGTGAAGTGAGCAGAACCAGGAGAACATTGTATAGAGGAATAGCAACATTGTAATGATAATCAATTATGAAAGACTTACCTCCTCTAGTCATCACAATGATCTATGACAATCGTAGAAGATTTATGAGGGAAAAATGCTACTTCCTTCCAGGGAGAGAACTTGTGAACTCTGCAGATTGAAGCATTTTTTTCACTTTAATTATTTTCATGATTTTTTTCTGCAACATGATTTATGTAGTATGTTTTCTATTACTTCTCATGTATAATGAATATCATATTGCTTGCCCTCAATGGATAAAGAAGAAGCTAAATGGAGGAAGAGAATTTGGAAATCAAAAAAACTGAAAGTTAAACACAAATCAATGAATATTCTTTTTAAAAAAATCAATAATCCAAAATTGCTGAACAGTTGATATTCTTCACTGGTAGAGTGAGTTCCCTCCACTAATGAAATCAAAGGTCTGAACCAAAGCAAAATACAAACTCAGTCAGATCTGGGACTGAGATAATGAGTGTGAACAAGTACTTTGTTTCAGACCTATGATTTTAATCTACCAATGCAAATCAGAACCTGTTGTATAGTTTATGGTGTTGTATAGTTGCCTAGGCCACTAAGAGTTTAAGTGACTTTATTACAAAGAAAAACAATTAAAGGTAACCTGATGGCTTTGTCCAAAGACTTGATTGAACCTATTTCTTGATTCCAAAGATTGATTGTTTATCCACAAGATATCTCTCCTCTGTAAGAGATGTTTGGGAAGGAAAGGAATAATAATATAGCAGAAATAATGCAAGAATGACAACAGATGAATTTAATTCAAATTTACAAAGCAAACTTGTATTTAGATCTGTGTGTGTGTATTTGTGTGATTACTGCCATTTCTTTCTCATCTGTGGCTATTAACAAGGATAATTTTTATAATTATTCTTTAAACTTTGTCAGCTTGATTTCACCTCAACCAGAAGTCCTTCAGCAGAATTGATAACAATCCATCTTTTTACTTACTTGCTTCCTGAAAAACAGATATATGAAAAGTAGCAAACTTATTTTTCTTCCATTTCTTTCTGTCTTTAAATTTTAATTTAAATTAAATTTTAAAATTTAAATTAAAATTTAAAAATAAATTTAATTATTTAAATAATTAAAATTTTAATTTAAAATTTAAAAAAATTCAATGATTAAAATCTCATGATTAGTTAATGATGTTTATGGTAGTTGCTAAACCTGAGGCAGACATATCTGCCTCTTGGTTTGCTGAGGTTGAAGGTACAGGAAAATAAAATCATTATCTTCATAAGTTTGGAGAAATATAACTTTTTCCACCTCCTTTTCTTTTTTAAGCTAAGAGCTATTTTGCTATTATCTAAGGAGTTAAGTACATACTCAGAATATGTTTGATGCATTCTATCCTACAGGCATATTCATATAATAACTGTTGATTATAGGGGGAATAACTTTGTCATCTGATAACAAAGAATTCTCTACATACTTAACATTGGAAGCACTGCTACCACAATTTACTTGAATCACAAACCATTGCATGCTGCTAACTATATTTAAGAGGAGAACGTGTTCCAGCTCCTCTTTTTTTTCTGGTTATTGTTAGCCTTGAAACTCAGTGAGCAGCTTCCAACAATTCTAGGGAAATAGGCTTATCAATTTCAAGTTCCCTGTGGCCAGGAGACCAAACTTTCAGCCGTAGTGCATGAAGCACAACATTCTTTGTTTCTCTTAAATATTCTTAAGTTAATTTAGTATGCCAAATTTAGTAGAATGAAGTTATAAATAATATTTTGTGGGTTTATGCCTTTATTTTGAGATTAATCTCTTCTGTCCCTAAATCTGATTGCCTTTTCTCAATCCTCATCTTTTTAATCCTTCAACTGTTGATATTGTTGGCCAACCCCTTCTCTTGAGTAATCTTTCCTCCTTTGCTTCAATAACATTGTTCATAGGATTTTCAAACTAGATTTTAGAAAGAGCCTCAAAAACCGTCTAGTCCACGCCCCTCATTTTACAGATGAAAATGCTGAGATTTTTCCGAGAGTCTTTGTTAGAGACAAGATTTAAATTCCAGATCTTTCCACTCTACCACTACCTAACTACTTATACTCACTTGCCTTTCTTGTTTCATCTTTCCGTGAGGCTTCTGAGTATAGAAGCCCCCAAGGCTTTGTACTGAATCCTCTTCTCTTCTTTTTCTATACTTTGTCTTTTAGAAATCTCATTTACTTCCATAGGTTCCATTATCTTATCAGTGCTGATGACTTCAAAACTATATGTCCTTCAGCACAATCTGCCTGTGATCTAAGCTATTATAATGACTTCCTACCTAGTCTTTCTATTTCCAATCTCTTTCTTCTTAAGTATACACTTGCTTAATTGCCAGAATCTTCCCAATGCAGAAATCTGATAATTTCATGGAGCCTTGCTCAGAAATCTTCAGGAATACCAGTGTTGTTCCTCTGCCTCTAGGATAAGATTCAGATTCCTCAAGACCAACATTAAATAGCATAAAATGTAGTACCAGTCATGGCAGTAAGAGCTAATAATTAATTTTTTTAAGTTTCCAAGTTTTCTACCCTGCTAAAAGAACTGGTTAATGCATTTAAAATATTACTTGAAGCTGTTTTCATGTATATGAAACAGTAATAGTAGAATTAAAACTGGGAGATAAGAAAGGAGGAAAAGGGATCACAGCTTCTTTTGTTTACCAATCTTGGCAAACAAATATATTGAATAGACTAATAGGTTACATATTTCATTAATAAAGTAGTTAATTAATTAAGGCTGCAAAACTCCTAAGACTGCAAGAATAAAATTATCTTCCATTTTAAGATGCTAAATGAAAATGGTATATTTCTAAAGATAAAGTTGAACCTCAGTGAAACTATTCTCATGACAAAGACTAGCTCTTTATGCTGAACTGTATGATCTGATTTAATCCCCATTACAAATCAAGGACTCTTAAGTATGGTTGCCCCTATTTCACATAAGAGAAATCTGGAACTCAGAAATTAAATAGCATGTCCATGTCCCACTCTGGGAAGTTATAGAAAGTTAAACTGAGAGGGAATTCGAATTCAGATTACTCCTGGTTCCAAGTCCAGTACTTCTTTTACAATCAGTTTTGTATTTTATCAGTTAGATGTCTCTAAAATGAATGCCCATTTTTTTCAATTCTCTTTTTGTTATAGTCCATCACCATCAATTATTTATTGAGGATTTCCTAGTTGATAGCATCAAAGTTGAAGTCATAGGACTTAGAGGACTTGTGAGATTTATACCACATCCTTAAGAAAACTTATCTAGCAGGAATATATAGAATTCACATCTATAAGATATTTTATTTAATATTTATTGAGTGTCTATTCTGTGCAAAACACAGTATTTGATACTACTAGAGAAGACATAATAAAGTTCAGATAGAACCTGATCCCAGCCCTCATGGAAATTACAGTCTAGTAGGAAGATATAATGCATATACATGTATACAAACTTATTCATATTAGTATATAATAGAAGTACATGCAGAGTGTTATGTGAAGTTTAAGGGAAGAAGATAATGGCAAACAAGGAATATGAAAGAACAAAAATCAGTGTAACAGAAACCAGATGGTTAGAATTGATAAAATTCCATGATGTGGAAGAAAAATAGTTACAATTAAGAGAAATCTGTTTTTAGCAAACATAAACCAAATCATTATAATTGATAAAATTCTACGGCCTGAAAGAAAAATAGCTACAATAAAAAAATCTGTTTTAGCAAGGGAAAAAATATTTCTGGTTTCTGGCTTCTACTTTCCTGGTCTTCTTTGTGCATGTAATTTAATAGTGGATCTGAATGAGAAGGCCAAGAAAATTGTTCTGTCTTAGTGTTGGACCCCAAGTTTCTCTAAACATTACATAGCACCTTAAGTTGCTTCTGTGTGATGAAGGAGTTACCAACTGCTAGAACAATCATATATACCTTTTCCTCATTGAAATATTATTTCATCTGGACTTAATTTTTCAATGTTTCCCATTTAAAATGTTATAAGTTCTTATGCCAGATGTATTTTTAAGCATTATTAGGCAATATTACTGGCTCTGAAGTGACTTGCCCAGAGTCATACTGCTACTAAGTGTCAATTGTCTGAGGCTGAATCTCAACTCAGGTTTTCCTGACTCCAAGACTGGTGCTCTGTCCTCTGGGTCATATACCTGCCATTTTTTTCCCTTCTTTCAAAAGACTCGCTACATACAGCCCTTTCTACCAGTCAGATTGAATCCTGGCCTGGGATTCATTAAGTCCTAATTCCTCCCTGAACCCTCACACACAGTGAGTCCCAGGGTCTAAGTCTTACTGGATTACAGAGGGGACTCTCCTTTCCTCTGATTGGAGGCTCAGCAATCAACAGAGAGATTTCATAGGATCTGCTTGGGCAGCTAAGTTACAGAAGATAGAGTGCCAAGCCTAGGGTCAGAAAGATTCATCTTCCTGAGTTCCTGAGCCTCAGATAGTTACTAACTGAATGACCCTGGGCAAGTCGCTTAACTGTGTTTGCCTCAGTTTCCTCATCTGTAAAATGACCTGGAGAAGGAAATGACCAATTACTCTACTATCTCTGCCAAGAAAACTCCAAATAGGGTCATAAGGAGTAGGACACGACTGAACAATAAGAATAGGATCTGCTTGAGACCTTTTGCTTGTTCAGCAATGTTCCCATCTGATATCTTTGTATCTCTATAACTTGAACAAGCTTTCATAATGGAAATCAGAGATACAGATTTCTAGCAGAAAAGTACCCTGTCACAGTCTTTCCATAACATCCAGAGGATCAGATATGTCTGCTGTTTAATCCAATACAGTTAGGCTTCTAGACAAGATTGGAATGTCTATGCTAAATGGAATGTGTCATTGCACCAGTGACTCCTTCCTCTGGCATGTGCAGTAAATCCTCTGGAGGAAAAAGTCATTTTGTATTGGAAGTACTAGCAGCTTCTTTCTAAGACTGAGGAAGGAGATCCTAGTTTGTACTTTGCTATCATAACCTTTCAGTGATCATATTAAGAAGGTTCCTAGGTCTGGGTCAAAACTATGTCATCATCATGAATTTTCTAATTACAAATCAGACACAAGAGAATCCAATGTTTTAAGTAATGGGGCAGGATTGAGAGAACTTGTATATTTTCCCCACAAAGGTCACACTGCAGGAAAAAAAAAAACAACCAAACAACCTTGATGTGGCAGAGGAAACTTGGAATTCAAGGCTGTAAATGGAAAGATGAGAAAAGATTCAAAATAACTGCTTCAGTCCAGTCTTTTTTGAAAGTAATATGCCCCCTTCATCTCCCAGGCAAGAATCCAGAGGCTGGTGTATTCATTGATCTGCTATTTCCTTAATTGGCCCAGATATCAGTAGCATGTATTCTGGAATCATAGGTATAGGGACAAGTGCTCAAAGAACTCTCCAGAAATCTGACTCACGGTTTCAGTGTTGAGTGCTACAAAGGTACCCAAAAGCCAGTACCAGTGGAACATCATTAGCTCAAGACTATCACAAGTGCAGAGGATCCAATAGCCCTCAAACTATCAAAGTGAACTTTTCTCTGATAAAGGGAAAGAAATAGCTCCAAGAATTCCTAATTTTAAATTGAAAGAGGTAATTGTGTTGGCTCTCAGAAGATGAAAGAGCCCATTTTTTCATATGGGCAAAGAGATGGTATCAGCCTTACTTTGTTTGCTTCCCATCTATCTTTCACTTGACTAACATGTGAAAGACGTCACATTCATAGTCCTCCTTGGGCTAGATTATACCTGGAAAGATGGTGACTAACTCTTGAAATATTTCTAACAGTTCTTTAATCTTTTTCTATTAAGACTGTCCACAGTGAATCTGAGTAATTTCTCCATATTAAGTTGAACACAACAAAGGACCAACCTGTAGAAATAGGTTGGAGTAGCTAAGAAGAATAATTAAACTTATGTAGACTTTGTTTTGGATATTTATCCAAGTTTTTAAAAAATGCTTGACTCAACTCTGCATAATATTAGTACTTCTAATTGATATATAGGTCTTTTCCTATCTTTTTGTCCATCCTACTTCTGTTTTATTAGACTATATATACTGTGAGAAACTGATTGTAAAATGAAATGAAAGGATATTTGCATGTCTTGACAGCTCATTTCAACAGTATTTTGCTGATGTAGCTAAAAGGAATTTTCTTCTAATAATAAATCCCATATAACACATGGTTTCACAAGTCTTTATCCATTTAGCAATCAGTATATTTATTGTCCTTTTGAAAAGTAGTTTATGGACAATAACTGCATTTGGACATTGTAAAGAAACTCCCAAGCTTTGTGGATTCAGATGTTCCTGATATACTTACACCAACCCAATCCTGCAGGAAGCAAATGCTTCAGCTAAAAAACTTCTCTACAAATCTCACTATTCAATGCCATTTCAGTTCTGATTACATCAGACAGAACCTTTAGTGGGTTCTCAACTCTTATTAATACTATATAATTTACTCTCTAATTGAGGGCTTGTCTTTATTTACCTTGGATATCATGTGTAATCTGCTTGGATATCTAAATTGGCAAAATAATTTTTTAAGTTTCATAAATTAAATTTATAGTGCTTCCTGACTTTTAGTGCCTATGCTGGTTGATAGATGCAAACACTAAGGTTCATCAGTACTTTGTGCAAGTAAATTTCTACCCTAAGTTAACTGGTAATTTCACCCCTATAAATTATGGATATAATAGCCTAATATCTAGAACTTTTTAAAAGTTGTGTATGTGTGAGGGGCAGTAAAGTGGCATGATGACTAGAGCACAGGACCTAGAATCAGGAGAATCTGAGTTCAAATGCAGCTTCTGATACTTCTTAGCTATGTGACTCTGGACGAGTCACTTAATCCCTTAATTGCCTTAAAAACTGCCTTTAAAAAGTTGTATATGTGTGAAGAGGCTTTGGATATCATACTTCAGTTTTTTAGCTGAAGCATTTACTTTCTGCAGGACTGGATTGATGGAAGTATGCTGGGATCCTTAGTCTAATCTTATTTAATAGATGAGAAAAAAAGATTGTTTACAATTACTTGGTCAAATTCCTGTGGAAAAACCCTGACAGAAACTGAGATCTCCTGACTTTAAGGTCAATGTTTTTTAAAACAAGACATTTTACCTCCAATCTATAGGTCTTTACTGATAGAGGATTTGCTTCAGAAGCTGTCTAATTGTTCCTCTTACTCTTAAAAAAATCCTGTGATCTTATTATGAATTATAAAATCTTAAAAAACAATCACAATATTTTCAAAAAATATTTAACTTTTATTTTTTATAATGAACTTGATTACCAATATATATTTCAATTTATAAAAAACAAAGGAGAGGATTGACTATGAAACCATGAACTTCTATTAAGTACAGTTCATTTTTTAAAAGTATATTTTAAGTACTTTACTGGTGCTCTCTTTTTTGTATCTTTATCACAGCCCACTAACTCCCCATCACCACAGACATGCAAAATAGAAATCCAACCTTATAATTAATCAATATACTGAAGCAAAACAAATACTCAAGTGTGAAAATGAATTTAATTTTTATTAATAACCTGTTATGTAACCTTAAACTAGTTACCTGTTTGGAAACAAAAAAAAAGGAAAAAATAAAATTCTCTCTTTGCCTATATGCATTCATTTATTATTATTTACAAATATGATGTATAATAAACATTTGCTTTATACAAATAGAAAAAAAATTGTATGCTATCTCTAGTGTAAGCTTCTATTTTAATGAGTTTTGGCTGCAGTACAGCAAGTCATACATTGTTTGCATTCATATAATCCATTCCCCACATCTGGAGTACACTCCCACCCCATCTCTTTACCTCTCAAAATCTCCAGTTTTCTTCATGATTTCAACTCGGGTACCTCCTTCTATGAAGACTTCATTGATATATCACCAACTGTTAATGTTTTCTCCTCCAATTTTCCTCATACTGTGCTAATCTGTGTCATATGTAATATCATAGGAGAATCAATTAACGGGGATTTATTAAATAGATACTTTGTACCAAGCACTGTGATACTGTCACAATAGAATGTAAGCTTTTAAGACTGGGACTCAAAATTAAGTTTTTATTTTTGTATCACCAGAGGCAACATGATGTACTAGAGAGAGCACAGATGTCTAAGGCCCAGAAACCTTGGGTTCAAATCCTGACACATACTGGATGTGCGACCTTAGACAAGTTACTAACTTCTAATGTTCTAGGCAACTCTCTAAAACCAGCTGCAGAGAAAATGAGCACTGGTATTGATGGAGTGAGTTTCATTATCTTAGAGTTCACAGTACCAATGTAATTACAAGTCCAAAATATATTCCTATCTGTACCACCTTCATTTTCCTTTATGTCCTTCCTTTTCCCTCTTCCAAAGGATAAGTAACTTCTTATAACAGATAATTTAAAATGGAATGAGTTCAGCAAAATCAACTCATATCAACTAAGTCCCATATTATATGCAGCATTCCATATTTCTAGTTCCCCTCTTATGCAAATAAGAGAAAGAGGAATACTCATATCTCCCTATTTTATAAGGAAGGAATTTTTTAAAATAAAATTTTATTGATCCCTTTTATTTTATATTATCTACATTTTTCAAAGTACCTCCTCTCCCAACCCCTTCCAGAAAGACATTCTTTGTAACAGAAAAAAAAATCACAAAAATAACAACCCATCAAAAAAACCTGATATATGCAGTATTTCACACCTGTAGGGCCCCACCTTCACAAATAAAGTGGGCGGAGTTACATTTTCATATCTTTTCTTTGGGGCCAATTATGGTCACTATAATTTAATAGCTTTCACTTTAACTTGTCTTGTCATTCCTTTTCATTTACATTGTTGTTATTTATTGTTTTCTGATTTTACTTATTTCACTTGAGTCATAGTCAGCTAGAATTTTATTAAACATCTATTATGTGCTGAGCACTGTCAAGACAAAGAAAAGCAAAAAGCAGTCCCTACTCTTCAGGTACTCATATTTTAAGGGGAAGACAACATTCAAACACCTTTGTACAAATAAGATATGGACAAGATGAATTGGGAGTAGTCTCAGAGTGAAGATTCTTAGATTAAGAAGGATTGGAAAAAAGGCCTTTTGCAGAAGGAAGGTGAGATGTTAGTTAAGACTTAAGGGAAACTAAAGAAGCCAGAAGACCGAGTTGAGAATGGAGGACAGTCATGAAAACATTCAAAGTCTATAGAGACGGAGTTGTTGTTGTTGCTGCTGCTGTTACTGAAAAGCTGCTGCTGCTTCTTCATATTCAGAAATGACCAATGATGTCCTGATTTAGGTGTGAATCAGATTTGAGTGAGGCAATATTGCACAAAGTCACCAACCTTACTCCCTCTTCCCCAGTCCTCGAAGGCCAATGGCAGGACAAAAGTCAAGAGACTTTATAATGGCTTGAGGAAGCAGTGGATGATCTTGGTGTCTTCAGTGCCTATCCCAGCATACCACAATGTAGGAATTGCAAGATTTGTCAATGAATTAGATACTTCATTTGAGTGACATACTGAGGTTGTGGACTTAAATAATTGGAAAGACAGTAATGTATTCAATAGCTGCAGGAAATTATAGAAGGGAATAGCTTTAAGAAGATAATAGTTCTGTTTAAGAAGCCTACAGGATATCTGGTTTAATATGGTCAAGGGACAATAGGAAATCTCTCAAGAAGAGATTGGGGCCATATGGAGATATCTGAGAATCATCTACATAGAGATAATTTAATCCCTGGAAGCTGAGGATATCATAAAGTGAAATAGTACAGAGCAGAAGGAAGAAAGGGACCCAGAACAGTGTTTGGGAGACACCCACATTTACAGAGTATAATATGGGTGAAAGACAGCAAAAGAGACTGAAGAGAAATCGGGAGAGAGCACTGTCATGGAACTTGAGAATATTCAGAGGGAGACCATGTTCAGCTATGTCAAAAAGCTTCAGCAGAGGTCAAGGAAGATCAGGATTGAAAAAAAAGATTATTAAATTTGCTTCTCACCATTGTCAGAAATTCAACATAGCATCATTAAGTGGACTACTTTGATGTGGACTAAAAAGATTACTAAAAGCTGTAAAGATTCAGCTGAAATGGGATTTTTAGCTAAAAAGAAGTCTATAAGAGCTTCAACTTTTTCATTTTACAAATGAGGTAACTAAAATATAAAGAGTTTTAAGTGATTTTTTGATGGTCATATAAGTAACAAAGCTGGCATTCCTTACTTTCCCAAAATAGCACTTTTTAACTTATGTGGCAAGTCATAGTCACCTGTTTCCCTTTGGTAAAAGGAAGTAATTTTAGGAATTCTATGAAAATTTGATTAGTATACAGCATTTTAAGAATGATTAATTTCAAAGTTGTAGAAAGATATGAGTCTTCTGAAATAGAAGGAAAATATTGTTGCAACTGCTTTTATTGTAAATTCAGTTAATTTCCTTTGACGTGTTGGTATCTTGCCCCAGTAAAACTTCTGGAATATGTTTCTCCAAAAAGCAGGTATGTCTAGCGTCTGCCAGTAGCACTTTCTCTTATCTCTATTCACCTACTTCAACTTTTGCTGTACTTGCACAAAGGATAGCATCACCATCTTTGGGTTTCATGCTATTTTCTATAAGGTATATACTACAAGGTGAGGAAGGAAAATACTGCTAATTGACCTTGTAAAAGCCCAAACTCTGTCAAGAGAGCAGAATTTCATATGTCCTTTGTGTTCACTGTAGCTCCACTGTCAAACTGTTTTTCTTCATATTTTATGTCATCTTAAAACTTCAAAAAAAGTTTCTCTTTCAACTTTATGAAAACACAGTAGTATATAAAACACCTGTATTCATTAGACATTTTTTCTTAGAAGTAAATCTTGTCTCTTCCATTTTATCTTCTTTATTTTGCAAAAAGAAGGAAAAGTTATGATTTAGTAACAGAACAGAGTAAAAGAGAGTAACAGAGTACCCATTAATCTGCCTTCACCATTTCTAAGTACATAAGGATTTGGTTGCAGTCTGGTGTGGACAAACCAGGGCAGTTCTTCTGACAACACAGTATCTTAAATGATCTCTTCATAGATCCCATAGTTAACCCCTGGATCCAATCCTGGAGTAAAGAAAGAAGAGAAAGTCACCAACAAAGCCCATGCCCTTCACAAAGGTGTGAAATTGGCTTGTGTGTGAAACCAAGCTGTGTGAGAAGCAATGATAATAACATTAAAAAGCATAATAGGGAATTACAAACCTAGTCAATGCTTGAATAATAGAGAAAAGGAAAGAAGCAGCAGCTGCATGCAGTGTAGTGTAGTACCCCCTTATCTTTTCCAACCCAGTCATTAGTTTCATCTACATTTAACTTGTCTTAGCCCTTTAGGGTCTCAGAGCCGGCCCTACTTTGGCTCAGTCTGTATTTGTACTTAGACTTAGTCTCTCAGGGGACTTTTTCCTTTAAATTTCTATGTTTAAAAAATACATTAAAATTTTTTCACAAAACTTCCTTCCTAAATGGCTATACTTAATAACCTATTATTGCCCCAACCTAAGTTTTTCCTTGGGCTTTAAGTCTTTTGGCACCTATATTTTCCACCTTGCTTGGCCCTCTATATCTCCTGCTAATTTCCTTTTCATTCCCTTCCAGCAAAACCCTCTCCCAATCTTTATTCCAACCTAGATAGCTTAACTTCTTCCCTTAACTTCAGTTTATTCCCTCAAAATAAAGCCAGATATGTGAAATAATCTATACATAGAGACCAAGAAGCTCCTAAAAGAAGAAAGGTGTACAAGAAGACTCTTAAGAAAGGCTATTTATCTATAGGCAAGAGAACCAAAAATGGGGCCAATCTAAAAAGAGCATCTCTGGATTTTGATAAAAGAACCACAAAATAATAAAAATTGGTTATAAAATGTGGTCCACCTGATATAAATTTGATTCACCTGAGTTAAATTCACTTTGAGTGAATTTAGTCCCTACTATGTCATTAATAATTCCTATATCTCAGTTTCCATCTCTTCAAAATAAAAACTTGAGGCACTGATGGAAAGAATGAATTAAAAATTTTTTTTTTCAGTTGTTTCTTATGTGCCAGTTACTGGGGATGCAAGTAGAAAAAGAAGCTATTCCTCATTTTTACACTCTAACTTCCATCCTAACTAACGGAAACAACATAAATGTTTTAGCTTCATGGTGGATAGAAAGTGAGGATGTACATAGTGAAATGTATATGCCTTTATAACATATATAAAAAAAAGAAGTGAAAGTTAAGATCTTGGAGATATGTCTCTGAGTATATATATATATATATATCTTTACTACTATAGATGTGTGTATGATCTATGTGTGGGGATAGAGAGACTAATTTTGAGATGAAAATTGAATTATAGAGGTTGTAACTAGGAACAATGAATAGAAGCTGCAAAGAAGCAAATTCTGTAGCCCTGATGTTTGAAAAAACTTCTTGTGTTTAGAGCTATCCAAAAGTGGAAATGCTTTGGAAAGGAAAGGGTTTCCTCTCGTTAGAGGTCCTTGAACAAAGAAAGTCTTGATGAGCACTGTCAGATATTTCCTAGTCAGACTATTTTTGGATATGGGTTGGCTGGATAGTTGTTAATGTCTCTACAAACTCTGAACATTATGAGATTCTTTAATTGATACTCAGAGACTCAACTCCAAGATCTTAACTTTCACTTCTTTTTTTAAGTTCATTGAATCACTGTTTCTTAAAGTAAACTGGAATGAACTGGTACCTAGTATCAGTGAGCATTAGAAATTGGTTTATCATCACTAAAAGTGTTTCCACCAATTATCCTGCAGTTTTGCTTAAATTCTCAGTGCCCCAGGCTCATAGACTTAAGTTGCTGGCAAAGTACCTTATACATTGATCCTTTCATTGATAAAACAGAAACTGAATAGTTGAATGGAAAGGGAAAAGGAAAGCTGTCTCTATCCTGACCATTCCTAAATCACCGTCACTGCTGTTTAAAAACCATTTCTCTTATAAAATTATCAGGCACATAAAGACATTAGATTTGTACAACCTACTTGTTTTCCTATTTATAAATAAAAGTTGCATGCTCTTGAGATTTAGCATGAATCCAAAAATTAAGTGATCAACTGTTCTTATATGTAAATATATCTCTATAAAAATAATGGACTGCTGTAGTATAAAATCATATCAAGGAGAAATGCTGATGTCCTTTCATATTACTGCCACTCTGAGAGAATTAGATTTCATCAAGAAAAGTAATCAAGTGAACTACCTCACCAAGACTAAGAATAAATAAATGCTGAATAATATCAGCAAGGTGCTGAATTATCACTGTTAGGGTTTGCAAATTCACAATATCTTATATGTATAATTGTTATGTTTTAAGGGATATAATTTGGCCTGTGATATATTAAAAATGTTATTCAAGGAGGAAAAATTAAGTGTATTAGACAGCTATCTGACTTTAAAAGGAAGAAGACCTGGTCCCAATCCTGCCTTTCTTTACATACTCACTGACTAATTAATTGTCAGCCAGTTCAGACTATTCAGTACCTTAATCAGCTTTCCTAAACTAAATTGCAGAGAAAGTGCCAATCTACATTGGTTATTTCACTGATGAAATCACAGACTCATTCTTCCCCTCTCCCCCAAAAATTCAAGCATGACCCAGCTCACTGAGAGATGATAATAAAAGTATTTCTTCTTTCACAAAAGAGACCTAAACTAGACCAAGGGCTAGAACTCTCAAGTGTTCTATTAAATCAAGCTTTTTTTTTTTTTTTCATCAGAACAGAAAGTCTCGGTTATGTTCAACAGTCATCTTTAAACATTCAAGATAAGACAAATTACCAGAATAAAAAAATAAAAAGGGAGCAATTCAAGAACTCAGGCATGATGTGAGACAACACAGTATAATAAAAAGAGGACTAATGTTAGAGTCATTGGACTCCGCTTCAAAGCTAAAACTTGGGCAAATCATTTAACAACTCTGCTCTTTAGTTTCCTTATATAAAGGGGAACTTGAAGTTATCTCAGAGATCACTTCCATAACTAAATGCCATGAAATCTAAAGAACATTTTAAAATATTAAATGAAATTAGAGGTGTTTTTTGTAGTTTTATTCTGCCTTTTGTTTTGTCATCTCAGACACCTGCTGCTAGATCTGCTCAAACCCATCAAGCAAACCTTTGCTTGTAACAGTAGAAGAATTAGAGTAAAATTAACTATTCCAACAGCGTCATCTGATGACAAATGCAGTATTCTGGGGGGAAAAGGCTCATTTTCTCATTTCTTCTCATATGAGTCACAATGGATCATGACTATATTATAGTTTTAAGCTTTTTTAATGATGTCATTTACATCATTATTGTCATGTACATGCTTACTCTGCATTATTTTATCAGCTCATACAAGATTTCCCAGACTTCTTTTAAGTCATTATATTTATCATTTCTTATGGTACAATAAGAGAATATTATTCATATCCCAAAACTTTTTCAGCAATTTCCCCAGTTGATGGTCACTCAATTTGTTACTAATTTTCCACTACTACAAAAAGTTCTGTTATGAATTTTTTGTGCTGTATGTATATATATATATATATATATATGTATAGTTTAGTGACTTTTCTCACATAATTTCCAAATTGTTTTCTAGAACAGCTCAATTTCTAGCCCTACAGCAATATGTTACTATGCCTATCCTCTCATGGCTTCTCTTGTCATTTATTGTTTCCATCATCTTTGCCTGTTTGCTAAGTATGAGATAAATCCTTGGATAAAGCCTTGACATTTTCATATAAGTGTAGTTGGCAATTCTTTGAAAAGAGTTCATATCTTTTGACCACTTGAGATGGCATTTCTACATGTGGTAAGAAAACCATATTATTCAAATATTGAAACATTGAGAAAGTATTAGCTGACATGAAAGAATTGATGTCTTCACACATTTAGGACAGCTCAGTGCTCTTAGCTATACAGTTCTGGCCACATAAGTACAGTGAATAGCTAATACTTAAGCTGTCGTGAAGATAAAAATCAAATGGCCAAAAGGAATAATGTAAAGATTCACAAATTCTATTTCAAACAATGAAGATACATTTTAACTTTTTGGAGCAAAGGACTAACAGACCAATTTGGCATGTAGCAGTTAGAAATTGCATGGCTTTTTTAGATAGAGTGTTAAGCAGAATTTAACAGGAAAAATAGAAAACAGTTACAAGGGTTGCAAATAATAAATGCAAAATCAGGGCCAAAATCTGTGATTTCATTGGTATTAGAAACTCCTATTTTTGCAAGTCAGATCTTCTGGAAAAGTTGTAGTTTAGACAATTTCCTAGAGCAGTACTGTCAAAGATAAATAGAAACTGGATACATAAGGATCCCTGTGGGTTGCATGTTGACTTCTTGTTCTCTGTTGTTGTCGAGTTTTTTTTCAGTTGTGTCTGATTCTGTTTGAAAATTCTTTTGGGGTTTTCTTTGCAAACACACTAGAGTGTTTATCATTTCCTTCTCTAGCCCATTTTACAATAAGGAAACTGAGGCAAACAGAAGTAAGTCATTTGCCCAGGATTGAACAGCCAGGAAGTGACAGATTTGAACTCGGAATGATGAGTCTTCCAGACTCCAGACCAGACACTGTGTCACCTAACTGCTTGACTTAGAAAACCACAGAATAATGTTAATTTTTTTTAATTTTGTAATTTTATTTTGTTTTTATATTTTTATTTATTTTATTAAATAATTCCCAGTTACATTTTAATCTGGTTCTAGTAGATTTTTTTGTTTGCTATCTTTTATCTAGAACCAGAATAATTTTAAATTCCTTGCCAGGTATACAACTGTAATCTCAGGTATCAGAGAGGCAGAAACTAGCTATCTCTCCAGCTCTAGAGTTCTGAATTTCATTGAAATTGCTCACTGGAAAGCCACACTAAGTTTAGCACCATATAGTGAATTTCCAGGATCAGGGATTCACCAGGTTGCATAAAGAAGGATGAACCATCTCAAGTAAGAAACAGAACAAGTCAAAACTTTTGTGCTGATCCATAATAGGATCTATCTTATGAGTATAGGCTCCACTTTCCCAACTGTGAAACATGGGGGAATTCAGTATTTTAAAAAGAAGAAAAAAAGCAGCCAACACATGTTAGAAGCAATAGCTCAGTGGTTATATTACACTATAGTGCCTTTCTTGCAAATAATTACAATCAAAAATCAAAGAATAGTCTCTCTATATATAGAGATTGTTAACCCCCACCCAGAGCTCTTTTCATCCCCTCATTCCCCCTCATTTATTGATGGTGATCAGCAGAGTCATCTTTAGTGATGAATAACAATGATATATAATTACAATCCTGAAATTTGTAGTATACCTGCAGAAAAAAAAGCATACTTTTTTCAGATGCAACCAAAAAGAATAATTTGGGAGATGATTGTTATCAAACATGAATCCAGTAGAACCCTATTGTAACACAGCTCATTATTATATACTTTAAATATGAATCAAAGTATATCTTATACACAGACAAAAAGCTTGGTATAACATTTAATTCCCTGTCATCTTCCAGAAATATTAAATAGTCATTCCACAGTGCATAATAAACTATAATCACCATTTTTTACTTCAAATAAAAAACAAAAATGTAGAATACCTGTCTGTGTATTAAAGAAAAATAAAAATTTGGTCCTACTTTTTTAACCTACAAATAATACATACATGATTTTAATAAGTATTAATCGAGTGGAATGCAATAGTTTATTACTTTGTTATAATTATATTTGGAATATGGAAAAAAACAGATAGAAAAGGGATTAAGGAAATACTTAGAGGGGCCAACAAGAAGCTAGAGAAATCAGAGCCATTTTTTTAAAAAGGGTCAAAGAAAATGCAAGGAAGTAGAAGCAACTTGTTAATGGGAAAAGAAAGGAGATCTGAAACATGATCAGTCTAAACTTTAGCAGAACATTCTAGCCCTGGCTCATTTTAATTCCAGCCCTTCCCAAGCAGGTTCAATCTTTCGCTGTTACAATTTAAAGGATGTGACCCTGGCACCCAGCCCTATCTCTCTTTGATCTATTTACTTGTCACTTCTTCCTTGCCCAAGGTTACTTCCTGTACATCTAGTTCGACTATATTTCTGGTGACTCTGCAATAGACTTGGCTACTTAAAGAACTGACTGCTAAAGTGGTCTTTAAAATAAAGAAGGGAGAAAAACACAGACAACTGAGGAGGTGCTATGGACCTGAAGGACAAATGTTGATTTCCCCCTAAAAGAAGAGAACCAGTCTGCAAATTATAGGCCAGTGATCTGACTTTGATTCCTGATGAAATGTGAGAAACAGATTAAAAGTATGGTTAGTGAATATCCAAAACAAAACAAAAAAAAAGAATTATCAAAAGAGCAAACTTGTCTTCATCCAGCATGAGACCTTGCCCAATACAAAATAAATCTCCATAAATCCTCAGCATTTTTATACATCACCAACAAAATCCAACAGGAAGAGATACAAAGAGAAATTCCATTCAAAATAACTGTCGACAGCATAAAATATTTGGGAATCTATCTACCAAAGGAAAGTCAGGAATTATATGAGCAAAATTACAAAAAACTTTACACACAAATAAAGTCAGACTTAAATAATTGGAAAAATATAAGTGCTCTTGGATAGGCCAAGTGAATATAATAACAATGACAATACTCCCTAAACTAATCTATTTATTTAGTGCTACACCAATCAGACTTCCAAGAAAATATTTTAATGATCTAGAAAAAATAACAAAATTCATATAGAATAATAAAAGGTCGAGAATCTCAAGGGAATTAATGAAAAAAAAATCAAATGAAGGTGGCCTAGCTGTACCTGGTCTAAAACTATATTATAAAGCGGCAGTCACCAAAACCATTTGGTAGTGGCTAAGAAATAGATTAGTTGATCAGTGGAATAGGTTAGGTTCACAAGACAGAATAGTCAACTATAGCAATCTAGTGTTTGACAAACCCCAAAATCCTACCTTTGGGGATAAGAATTCATTATTTGACAAAAACTTCTGGGGATAACTGGAAATTAGTATGGCAGAAATTAGGCATGGACCCACACTTAACATCGTATACCAAGATAAGATCAAAATGAGTCCATGATTTAGGCATAAAGAACAAGATTATAAATAAATTAGAGGAACATAGGATAGTTTATCTCTCAGACTTGTGGAGGAGGAAAAAATTTGTGACCAAAGATGAACTAGAGACCATTACTGATCACAAAATAGAAAATTTTGATTATATCAAATTAAAGCCTTTGTACAAACAAAACTAATGCAAACAAGATTAGAAGGGAAGCAACAAATTGGGAAAACATCTTCACAGTTAAGGTTCTGATAAAGGCCTCATTTCTAAAATATAGAGAGATTTGACTCTAATTTATAAGAAATCAAGCTATTCTCCAATTTATAAATGGTCAAAGGATATGAACAATTTTCAGATGATGAAACTATTACCACTCACATGAAAGAGTGTTCCAAATTACTATTGATCAGAAAAATGCAAATTAAGACAACTCTGAGGTACCACTATACACCTGTCAGATTGGCTAAGATGACAGGAAAAAATAATTATGAATGTTGGAGGGGATGCGAGAAAACTAGGACACTGATGCATTGCTGGTGGAGTTGTGAACGAATCCAACCATTCTGGAGAGCAATCTAGAATTATGCCCAAAAAGTTATCAAACTGTGCATACCCTTTGATCCAGCAGTGCTACTACTGGGCTTATACCCCAAAGAGATTCTAAAGAAGGGAAAGGGACCCGTATATGCCAAAAATGTTTGTGGCAGCCCTGTTTGTAGTGGCTAGAAACTGGAAAATGAATGGATGCCCATCAATTGGAGAATAGTGGGTAAATTGTGGTATATGAATGTTATGGAATATTATTGTTCTGTAAGAAATGACCAGCAGAATGAATACAGAGAGGCGTGGAGAGACTTAACATGAACTGATGCTAAGTGAAATGAGCAGAACCAGGAAATCATTATATACTTCAACAACGATACTGTATGAGGATATATTCTGATAGAAGTGGATTTCTTCAACAAAGAGAAGATCTAATTCAGTTTCAATTGATCAATGAGGGACAGAAGCAACTACACCCAAAGAAAGAACACTGGGAAATGAATGTAAACTGTTTGCATTTTTGTTTTTCTTCCTGGGTTATTTCTATCTTCTGAATCCAATTCTCCCTGTGCAACAAGAGACCTGTTCTGTTCTGCACACATATATTGTATCTAGGATATACTGCGACATATTTAACATATATAGAACTGATTGCCATCTAGGGGAGGGGGTGGAGGGAGAGAGGGAAAAAATCGGAACAGAAGTGAATGCAAGGGATAATGTTGTAAAAAATTACTCTGGCATGGGTTCTGTCAATAAAAAGTTATTATAATAATAATTTTAAAAAGACCTTGCCCAAACAAAAAAGTCTTAAGAGAACTTAGAGGAAGTGACTGAAAATTTGTTAATCTGAATAGAATTAACAAAATAAGTTTGATTGTATTGATGTTGATGTTAAAATTTTAATAAAATATTTCTTTTAATAAAACATTTAAAAATTCATGCCAAATTAAGCTCATTTCCTTTTGATGATGGCATTACTTACTTAGATGTTAACAAAGCAGAATCTCTACACCATTCATGTATGCAAGATATGGTCCAATAACAAGAGTGTTGGTTATGGAGTCAGGGTGTTTGAGTTCAAAACCTAACATTACTGCTTATTATTTGTGTGATGAATCCTTAATCTCTTGGGTTCTTAGTCTTGTACTGCTAAAATGAGGAGTTGGACTAGAAAGTCTCCTATCTATCTATCCATCTACGTTTCTATGAGATATGGCCTGAAGAATGGTATAGCTGGTTAGATTTGGAAGTGATTAAAATGGCCAGACTCTAGGACGGTCATGAAGACATCTCTAGTAGAGTGCTGAAGTCATCTGCATTTGAACTTCTTCTCTGACATCTTTACCAAGAACTTAGACTGTATGAGATACATATCAGATGTGCATGTAACCTAAAATAAGGAGAAACCACTGGCACAGTCGCTCCATCAGAGCAGGACCTATGTAATGGTGCTGGGAAGGTGGTGTGGTAATGGAGACCATTAAATCTAGTTGGTATATGGTAAGGTAGCCACTGTTCTGTTACCTTCCTTCCCCTGCTTTTTAAGTTTCCTTTTGTGTATTGTCTTTCCTTATTACATGGTAAGCTCCTTGAGGGCAAGAACTGTTCTTTTTTCTTTCTTTGTATCTCCAGCACAGCCACTTTGTATCCCCAGTGCCTAGGACATAGAAGATGCTTCATCTTTGTTGACTGATTTGACCAAAATGCCAAACAGAAGAATTTATAAAATCTGATTCTAAAGGAAATACAGAGCCACTGCAATTTATAGAGTAGAAAGTGACATGGTGGCTCTGTGCTTTAGGGAAATTGCTCTGGCAACTGTTTAGAAGATAAATTGGAATAGGAGAGACTCTTAATTAAGTCAGAGAGAGACCAATTAGAAGGTTATTGCAGTTGTCCAAAAGAGCTAGTGAGGGCCTGAGCCAGAGAAAGAGATGTATGTGAGAGATAATTTTGAGATAGAACCTACATTATCTGACAACTTATTGGATATTGAATTGATTGAGAATGCAGCTCCTATAAGAGAAGAGAGAAAAGATGGAAACAAGAAAATAGGCAATTTTAATAGTGTGGCGTTAGAGGTAACAAGGACTTGTGAGTGGAAAAAAGGGAATGGATGCAAGAGATGTTATAGAATAACTTAACTTGACCTCTACCTCTGGAAATGGGGAGGAGGGTGTAATTTCCCTCATTTTCTGTGGACCAACCTTATTATAATTACACAGCATTCAGTTTGAATTTTTTATTTTGTTATAATTATTGTGCATGTTGTTGTCGTACTTGCTGATCCTTATATATAATATTCCATTACCCGTGACAGTTTCTCTGCACAGACTGCTTCCCATGAAAATTCTTTTTCCTCATCTCTACTTCTTGGAATCCCTTGCTTAACTCATGTCATCTCCTACACTAAACCTTTACTAATCCATCCTCCTTCTCCACAGTAGCCAGTACTTCTCTATATAACATTATTTCTTTAATACATTTTATATTTAGTTGTCTGGACATATATTGGATTTCTTCAGAAAAATGGAAGCTTTTTTAAGAGCAGAAACTTTAATATTTGTCTTTCTGGGGCCTTTTTGTAGAAAAGTGTCTGATATATAGAAAGCACTTAATAGATGGTTATCAAATGAGTTGAATACTAATTCACTTCTATTATATCTAAGAGGACCAGTAGTTTCACATACTTTTTTATACCAAAGTACTAGAAACACATATTCCTGACATTACTTGCTCCCATATTCATAGTAAGTCAGTTTTATATTCTTCTTTCTACAGTCTCCTCTTCAGGCTTATTAATACTCTCCCTTCACTGAATTAATGAAATACATATATGTTAACATTGAGAAAAATACGGTCATATTGAAGGTGGAATGGTGCTGTGGAAAGAACGGGGGGGGCGGGTAGAAGTTAAGATTTAAGTTCTAGTTCCATCCTTTCTATTAACTAGATATGTGACCTTATATAAGGTACATATCTCCTCTTGCTCTCAGTTTCTTCTTATGTCAAATAAAAGAATTATATCTGAAAACAAAAATGATTTTAGTTCTAAAGGGTTTGCAATTGTATGAAATTGGCAAAACATGTTTCTTCAGATTGGGCAAGTGTAATCATTTATAAATCAAACAAGAAAATAAATGAATCTGTAGTGAAAGTTGGACTCTCCAACTCACAGTAAAAGCCTATCTACTTATATCCTCTAAGAAAGCTAATTAGATACATTCTAAATTTAGCCCCCAGTACTGGAGGAGAGTATTTTATCTTTGGCACTAAGAGTAGAGTGAAGAATTAGCCATTTTTATCCAAATCAATATAAATCAGCAAACAATTAAGTTTCTAAGTATATAATATTGTGCTAGACACTAGGGACAGATATGACACAAAATCTGTTCCCATATGGATCATAAAGTTTGTGAAGGACAACAATATAAGGTTAAAGCTGGAAAGGTAGATTAGAGTCAGATTAGAAAGGGACTTGAAGACCATTCAGAGATTTGCACATTAGCTACTTGTATAAATTCCCCAGACTCATTTCCTCATCGGTAAAATAAAGAATTGTAGAATAGATGGCCTCTAAGGATACTTTCAGTTCTAATCACAAAAGAGAGTTTATTACATGGACAGTAGGAATTTTCTAAAGGTTTTGAGCCATGTTCTTAAGAGTAGGTGTGATGTTATCAGAGCAGTTTATTAGAAAAACTTTAGAGTAGACTTTGAGCTCCCTGAGAACAGAAGCAATCTTTTTAAAAATCACCCATTTAGCGCAGTGCTTGGCACATAATAGTAGATACTTAATAAATGTTTATTGATCAACAGTTTACGAAAAATGGATTGAACAGGGAATATACTAAGAGCAGTGAGACCTGCAAAGAGGGCTGTTATGATAGTCTACCAGGGGTCCTCAAACTACAGCCCGTGGGCCAGATGCGGCACCTGAGGACGATTATCCCCCTCACCCAGGGCTATGAAGTTTCTTTATTTAAAGGCCCACAAAACAAAGTTTTTGTTTTTACTATAGTCCGACCCTCCAACAGTCTGAGGGACAGTGAACTGGCCCCCCTATTTAAAAAGTTTGAGGCCCCTGGGACTCTGGACAAAAAGAAATGAGGATCTGAGGTGAGGAAGTTGGAATAGGAGCAGAAGGACAAGCAACAGATTTGAAAGCAGAAGTAAAGCAAGAGAACTTGACAATAGTTTAATTGTAGGGGATGAGAGAATGGAAAAAATAAAAGATAACACCAAGATTTACAAATTTGGGGGGATTTGGAAGATGGTGCTGCCATCAACAGAAGTATAGAAGTTTGGGTGAAGAATATAGATATATATTTATATAAGATAATGAAGGTCAGTCATCTATACAGAAGTAATAATTTAAACTGTGGGAGTAGATGCATTCACTGAAGAGAAAGAAGAGAGAAGGGGATAGCTGACAAAATCATAGGGGTACCTCAAAGTTTTGAGATATTGAGATATGTATTACTCATATTAAAGTCATTTTTAAGGAGGAGCCGCAAAGGCTGATGAGAGGACTAATCAAGAAATGAGAGGATAGTCAAGAAAGTGCAATGTCAGAGAAGCCAAAAGGTGGTCAAAAGTAGAGGGTTGTTGGCAGTGTCAGATGCACACAGGATAAAGATGAGGATCATGGGACTTATCCCCCTCATCTTACAGAGAAGCAAAGTGAAGTTCAAAGAGATCAAATGTCTTCTAATGTCACATATGTAGTGAGTTAAGAGCAGGATCTGTCCCAAGTCTTCATACAGCAAATCTAGAGTACCAAATTTGACAGTCAGTTTAGAAGGAAGAGCAGAAGACAGAATTGCCTAGCCTAGGGCAATTTCACACAAATAATCTTGAATCCCTCCTCTACAAATTATGTCATGTGATCACTGGGAAACTGGACTTCGGGATAGTCATGGGGACATTTCAGAAACAGATGTGATTTTAAGAATCAAAAAAAGGAAAAAATCCATGTTTGGATTATAATTATAAATCTAGTGGTTGATAAGTGTTTTATAAGGCTGTCAAAATGCAACTTTTAAATTGCAAAAACAAAATCCTTAAAACAGTTCCCCCCCCAGCTCGAAGTCATTAAATTTAATGATAACAATCAAGAACAAAAACTAAGTTGCATCAAGTCAAGGAGTGATGGGAACTGACATGCAGGCAATGAATTTAAATTCTTTCCCCTCACCCCCAGAAGTTTGTCAACAAAAGGAAGGGGAGATACATAGGAAGATGCTCTGAGGAAATACTAGAGTCCAAGAAAAGATCTTTGTAGGTTAGAAGCTACTCTGTGAAAATTTTTGCTAGTTAATGGGAAGGAGGAGATAGTATAGAGGATGAGAGTAAAGTTACAGAAGATAGAGAAGCCTTGATTGGTGAGGCAAGGTCCTGGAGGAGATAGGAAGAGCTGCCTCTCCTTATGAGACTGATGGGAAGGAGTATATGAGTGAGCCCTGTAAGAGCACATAAAGTACAGGCTGGTAACAATCTGCTTACCTTAGCATATATATTATTTAACTTCTCCATCTCTGTGATAGGCCCTTCAAAGGTATCTCCACCCTCCATCATCTCTCAGATTAGTTAGCCTTTTTTGTTTAAGAGCACCTATAAAGAGAACATGTACAGTGTGACTTCTTCACCATATGCAGTAGAAATTACCTTGCAGGAAATCCTGCTAGCCAAAGTGTTGGCCTTCTGAAGGAGACTGTATGTCAGAAGGCAGTGATATTGCAGTCTCTGCCTTTTAGTAAGACAATGTGGCTTCTCTTCACAGAAGCAATGGCCAGAAATAGCTGATAACCCATATAAGTATTCTGCTTACTGGTCCTTTTTATTTTGACTTAGATATGTGGGTCATGCCATAAGAAGGTCACAAATCTACAGAACTGCACTGTAACAGACTTTTGTGGTGTGTGTGAGAATGTACTATTATAAATGCTTTAGTAGTTAGTATCTATGTAAAATTTTTGTCAGTCAATAAGCATTAAGTGACTGTTTATTTTCCAGGCACTATGCTAAAGAGCCTCCCTTAGACATTTTATTATACTTCCTATCTCTATGCTATTACTGTGAAGTTAGAACTAACCATTTCAGATAGTTTCATTAAGATTTTTCCAAGAACAAAACTGAAATTGTCTGGCCACAATTTTGCTATGTCACATTTAACAGAAAATATTTTGTGCTAAATTCTATAGATTAGTCCATTCTTAGGTTGGTTGGGGTTTTTTGGTTTGTTTGTTTTGTTTTTTAATTCTTAAGTGTCCTTTTTTATACTTGCATTTTAATGAATTTAAACGTCCTGAACTGACAGAAGATCTTAATAGAAAAGTAAAAGATTCAGAGAACCAAGGAAAAGTAAGGAATTTCTTATTGTGTAGTCATGTCAATCACGTCTGACTCTTTGTGACCCCATTTGGCATTTTCTTGGCAAAGATACTGGAGTGGTGTGCCATTTCCTCTTCCAGCTCATTTTACAGATGAAGAAACTAAGGTAAAGAGAATTAAGTGACTTGCCCAGGACCACACAGTCCAGTCCTGAGACTAGGTTTGTACTCAGGTCTTCCTGTTTCCAGGAACCCCACTCTATTCACTGTGGAGCTCAGTTACCCAAAGTAAGGAAGAGTTAGGGTTAAATGGGAACTTTCCTGTACTAAAAATGACCTTCAAAAACCATGAGTATAGACTGCTTCAAGAAATACTCCATTTAATTAGTACCCTTTCGCATCCTTACAATACATATACATGTATATATAAAATCTGGTTTCAAGTGTGTCTTTAAAGCAAAACATTTGATATTTTTGTCTTTTTATAGCAATAGAAGAATCTGAAAGTGATATTTACATGCGATTCATGAAGTCACACAAGTGTTACGACATTGTTCCAACCAGCTCGAAGCTTGTTGTCTTTGACACCACATTACAAGTGAGTATACTCATTTTTGTAAACTTTTATGTTAATTTTAATTATTATATGAAATAAGTATACTGAGAGTCTTTTTTGGATACTTAGTTGCATCTACAATAAATTAATTAGGAATAATATTGATGGGGGAAGAATCTGTAATTCTGGAAATTATGAGCAACAAAATGATGGATCATCATCATTATATGTTAAAATGTACATAAAGTATCTGTTCACAATTTTTAATCATTCTTCTTAGAACAAGTCAAATGATCTAGGTTGATTTCTTTAATAACAAGTTTTGTACATGGTCCTTTGGATGCTTAAATGAGCTTTATTATAACCTAACCAAGCTTTTTACCAGGAATATTAACATAACAGAAAAAATACTAAGTGACACATGAGACAACCAGAAAATCTTAAGCAGCATCATTTTTAACTTGGTGATTTCATATATAGAAATAAGGACCAAAAACGAGATTAGGGGAGAAAATCTAAACAAGCACACATTATTGACTCATAGTCAAAAAGTATTTATTAAATACCTATTCTGTGCTAGACACTGTGCTTTGTACTGAAAATATAAAGAAAAATAGTCCCTACCTTGTAGTAGTTCACAGTCTAACAGGGCAGATATCACATTCAAACAAAATACAACAACATACCAACAAAATATATACAGAATAAATAGAGAACAATTCAGAGTGAAAGCACTAAGATTACCGAGGACTAGGAAGAGGCCTCTTTAAGAAGATGGGACTTGAAAGAACCCAGGATGCAGAGATGAGGGAGAGCATTGTAGGTACTGACAACATTGGAGGAATAGTGAAGAAAAATGCATTCTTTGCCTCTGGGGAGCCTAAAATATATATTTTAAAAAATGAATACATGGTATATAATGAAGTTAATAGATAAAATGAAAACTACTTGTCACTTGATTAGTCTAGGAAGAATTCCTAATGGGGTTGAAATTTTAAGAGTTTCAGGAGTGGAAGAGAGGTAGCTCAGTGCTTGGCAGGCTTATTACAAATAACAGCTAGTGCCGCTTATTAAATAGTCCAAGTACTTAGAAAAGATAAAGGAGGTGAAGTAGGAACCAGCAAGGGTGTTCTCTCTCTTTCTTTGTAAGGATCATGGATCAGAAGAGACTGTACACAGCAGCATATCTTGATTTCAGAAAATTATTTTATTATGATAACCTTATTGAGACTATACAAATGAGCTATACAAATAGGAAGAGTTTAAGATATGTGAGCAGCTCTTGATACAGAATATTGGTTAACAGATAAGTTTTAACCAAAATTAACAACTTCAGCCTTAGACTGTTCTTATTATGTACCACCTTCAAACCTATTTATGTGGTTCTGAGCAAATAGGACCAGAGGAATCCATAAACCCATGCTGACTGAGTTCACTCCACATTCATATTACCTAATAACTGCAGTAAATAGCTTCTATTTCTTCCGAATCAGTTCTTTCTCACCACCACAACTCTCTAAACCTTGTCTTCTTTCCCTAGGCCTCCCACAGTTATCACCTTTCCCCATTGTTCCAGTTAAGGACTTTGCTCATCCTTCCCTTAAAAAATGAAAAACATTTGCTATTAGCTTGATCTTCTTTTTTCCTCATTTCACATTCCCCTGACATCATCTTTCACTCTAGTCTCTGATGAAGAATTGGTCCTTTTTGCTAAGGCCAACCTCTACATGAACCTTTGATCCTATCCCTTCTCTGCTGCCTCTAACCATCATCCTGTACCTATCTACTGGGCACACTCCCACCAACCTCCAGGTAAACACTAGCCTCCCCCCACTTTAAGAAATCTTCACTAGCAATTATCCAAAATCTTCCTCTCCTTCTCAACTAAATTTCTTTAAATTGTGAGCTCTGTTTGGTATATATTGGATTGCTTGCTATTTGGGGTTGAATATTGAAAATTATGTATGCATATGTTTTGAAAATAAAAAGCTTTAATAAAAAAGTGGCCTTTGTATGATGCTTCTTTCTCTTCCAAATCCTCAGCAGCATGGCTTCCAACCTCATTTTTCAACTGAAACTGCTCTCTCAGAAGTTATCGATTACCTCTCACCTAACAAATGTCCTCCCTTTTCTCATTCCTCATCCTTCCTGACTTCTCTGCAGAATTTGATGCTATTGCCCATCACCTTTCCCTTAATAATTTTTCTTCTTTGGGTTGCTATGATGCTGTACTCTCCTGGTTCTGGGTTCCCAAACACATTGTCCTAAGCTCTTCTCTCTTTTGTGCCTCACTTTATGATCTAATTATCTCCCATGGCTTCAATTATCATTACTCTGCAGAAGATTCCTAGACCTGTCTATCCAGCTCTAATTTCTTTTCTGAACTTTAGTCCATATCCATATTCGTGCTAGTTGTTTCATCATTATCTCAAATTTAACACTTTCCTCTCCTCCCTTTCATATTTATCTATTAATTATCAGGGATACTTTCCTTCTAGCAATCTAGATTTGCATCCTGGGTATTATCCTCAATTCCTCATTCTCACTCACTACCCATAGCCAGACTATCATTGCTATTTCCACAACATTACTGGTATTATATTTACTCATTTAGCCATTTCTCTAGTTCACATCCTTATCACCTCTCTCCTAAACTATTGCAATAATCCAAATTGACTTTCCTCACCATGTGTCTCCCTACTCCATTTCATCCTTTATACAGCTGCTAAAGTGATTATCATAAAATGTAGATTTGACCTTGCCTCTTCATTCCATAAATTATGGTGCCACTTCTTGTGACCTCTGGGATCAAATTTAAACTCTTCTTTGGGGCATTTGAGGCGATCTTTCCTGGCTCCTGTCCAGCCATACAAGCATACTGGATATTGCCACATATGACCCTCCATCATTCTTTCACCTCTCAGAATTACTTTCTTTTTTCAAGACTACAGAAATGCCCCCTCTTGCAGGCCTTTCCTGATTCCCCATCTCTACTGCTCCAAAGTTACTGTTTTTTCCACTCTGTTTATATCTGGTATATACAGTATTTCATTTTTTACTTGTCTCCTTGGTTAAAATAAAAGATTATTGAGGGTCGGGACTGTTTTTCCTCTTTTTTTGTATGCCCAGGATTTAGCATAAGACTTAGTCTTATGCTAGGGTTACCACTTATTGGTGGTAGGATTACCAGTCTAGGGATACCACTTATTGAATGTAGAATCTCTATCAAGTTGTTTAATCTCTTTGGATCACAGTCTCTTTATACTTAAAATGTGAATAATAATGCTGGTACTACTTACATCATAGGATTGTTGTAAAGGTCACAACATGTATATGAAAAACACTTTGTAAAATATATGAAAAGCTTAAAATTAAAGCCTTGAAGCATTTGGCACAGCAATTCTACAATTTAAGAAGCAGTTACTTTACCAGGTTCCTGATTCCATTTGTGAAATTCAAATCTGAATAATCACCAAGGATATTGGTAAGAAGTACACTTTAAGTAATCCCATAAATCCTGGTGTCTTCGTTTGGGTCAAAGTAGGGAAATACTGAGAAATCTTTTGCCAAATGTTCAGGTACCACTTCCAGGAACATGGGATGTGTCACTTATTTGCTTCAAGAGAGATGGAAAGACTCTGTGAATCCTGCGAAGCAGACTGAGATCAAACTCTTAACATAACACAGTGTTAAGAGTTTGAAGCACAGGATCTGCCCCGTGTTTCAGGGAGAAGGCCATAGTCACACATAATACTTGAGAGTAGATTGACACTGCTGAAGTTGTCCAGTTTTAACAAGATCCTGTTCTTGTTACTAAAAAGCATATTGTTCTATCTATTGGGCAAATAAATAAGGAATAGTAAACAGTATTTGTGCTAGTACAGGATCAGTCTGAACAAACCACAAGCTGGAATCATTGCAGCAAAAACTATAGGAACTCAAAAGAATAAAAACAGTAACACTGCTCCCTGGCATATGCCAAATGCTTCAGTTTTTTATCAGCTTCAACTTAAATATATCAAAATTGATTAAATTACTTCAATTTAAAATAAAAATGTACTGAAAGTCGTGAGTTATCAGACTCTAGTTGCCTAAAACACAGATGTCTCACTTCCTATACCTTGTTACAGCTGCCTCTGTAGCAGCTAGAAGCTGATTAGATTTTCATCCAATTAAAAGAATGTTTCTAGATTAAAACTTTGGTGTCTGTTTTTACTCATCTTATCAACATATTAACATCTGGATGCTTTATAAGTCTTTTGAAATTTTAAATTAAAATTAAATTTAAATGGTTTGGGCAGATTGCCTGTCAGTTGAAAGGAACCCTTATAGGCACCCAGTCACTAACCAGGAATTTTCCCAGCTCTCTTAAGTGCCAATTAGAACTAGGCCAGACCAGTCTTTTTCTCTGTTTCTTGGTTAATTGGTAACAGCACAACTCCTTTGCTGTTGTAAATTTTCTGAGTGGTTTGTAAAAGCAGGTTTTATGTGTGTATGGTTATATCAATCTATAAAACAGTAATCTTGGTGTGCTCTAATTTTTTTTTCCTCCTGAAGTCTCTATGTTCTTATTATATAAGCTATATGTTGATTTTCTATTTTTTTTAAATTACAAAAATAACTTCTCCATAATGTCATCAGAACAATCTACAGACATATGTTCTGAAACAATCATGTAATTTAAAGCAAAAACTACAAAATTTTATTATCAATAAAATTCCTATCTAAAATTTAACTTTTTTAAAATCTGAGTTAAGAACAACTGAGGATGGCACTATGTAGAGGTGGTTTAGGCCAGATAAATTCAGCTTCTGAAAATTGCTCAATCTCAGAGCTGCTTTACTTCTTAAAGTAGAAGTGAATTTTCTGGCCTTCCCCACTTGTACGTTAGGAAAAATAATTTCAAAATAAGTAAAAAGTGCTATTACTTCTTAAAATATAAGTCATAGATATTGAGTATATACAGGTTTTAAAGACACTCCAGAAAATATACATAAACTCAATGTGAATTTTTTAGAGGAGAAGAGAGTGCTTAATTTTGGGCCTAGTACAGTGCTAACATAGAGTTTGAAATGAATTTAACTTTGATTCATTATCTTTTAATGCAGTTTTTAAAACAGTCACAAAAAGCTTTCTCAAGAATGTAAAACTTATGTACTTTTGCTAAAATTAGGAAATTGTATCCCAAGAAAAATTTCAGAACAAATACTTTGAGTTTTTTGGTAAAAATCTTTGGTTTTAACATGCAAATTAGGATGTGGAAATTGTTCTATATTTTGGGAATTGTATGAGATATCCTTAAAGTTTAACCTTAGTTTTATTTAATGTAAATTTTAAAAAATAAATTCTCAGATGTCATTTTCTGTCAGCATTATGTTCATGTGCAAGTTATTTGCAACAACTACAAGAACCAAAGTGCCTGTGTGGAGTTGCCAACACACCTGAAGTTGAGGTCTCAACAATCTTTTTTCCCTCTGGGTTTAGAAAGGAACACTGTTCAACCAGGAGGACACATATTTTGAGACATCTGTACTAACTTCTAAGAAACATTTAAAACGAGAGGAATCCAGTACTGTCTACAAGCACTGAGATATTCCATGCTATCAAAAGCTTTTGTGTTTTGATGTGAAGTGGATTTTTTGTATATTATTTCAATTGGAAAAATAAAGTAGTTAGGTGATTGATAAAAAGTACACTAGACCTTTGTTTTGTCATTCACTTATTTCAGTCATATCCAACTCTACATGACCCCATTTGAGGTTTTCCTGGTAAGATATTGGAGCATCTTATGGTTTACCATTTCCTTCTCTAGCTCATTTTACAGATGTAGAAACTGAGGCAGAGTTAAGTAACTTGCCCAGGGTCACACAGCTAGGAAGTGTCTGCGGCCAAATTTGAACTCAAGAAAATGAATCTTAACTTCAGGCCCAGTATTCTATCTTCACTACCCCAATAGCCACTAGACCAGTGGCTCTTAAAATTGAATGTTATTATTTGTCATAAGGATTCACAGCACACTGAACGTTTACTTATGTTGGCAACAAAGAAGGATTTCTGGATAATTGGCCTCTTCGTCTTGTTACCGCAGCCTTTGGATTCCTCTGCTTCTCTTTTCCTTCCCCTACCCCTACACTCTCTTCTTCCCTTGCACTAACTGCAGAAAAGGTGGCTTTTGCTTTTGTGAATAGAGCAGCTATTGTGATCTTCCTGAAACCAAGCCAGGAATGGCAGGCAGCAAATGCTGGGGGCAGGAGCTGGGGAATGTGAAAAATCTCACCTCATGTAGCTTATGGTTCCATGGCACACTCTGAGAACCCCTGCACAAGAGGGATCCAAAAAGGAACAGGCCTGGTTTCATAAGTAACACCTCTGTGGGCCATTCTTTTTTAATGTCATTTACTTCTTTGTTGCAGCCGTAACATCACCACAAAACACAGTGTCTCTAAATAATCTCTATTGTCTTTTTTTAAAATTTTGAGCTCTAGCTTTATTGGTTTTCTCTTACATATATATATATATATATATATATATATATATATATAAAACCACTGACCCATTTATGTTTGCTTAATTTCTGCAGTATATTCCATGTTACAATTAAGCAGATGTTATCCATTTTTAAAGATTTATATATAGCATGTTTGGATAATTATAATATACCCAGATGAAAGTGGATCACTGCTGTCCAATAACATTCTTTTTATTTTTGTTACAGCAACTTTGAAAAATGCTTTAGTAACATTTTAGATTGCTTTTCTGAATAGCTTTTGAGGAATCCATTAGAGTTGTTCTTTTTTTAATAATAGCTTTTTATTTTCAAAATATATGCAATAATAGTTTTCAATATTCACTCTTGCAAAACCTTGTGTTCTAAATTTTTCTCCCTTCCCTTCACTCCCTCTCCTAGACATCAAGTAATCCAATATATGTTAAACATGTGAAGTTCTAGTATACATATTTCCACATTTATTTTGCTGCATAAGAAAAATCAGATTAAAAAGGGAAAAAATGAGAAAGGGGGGGGAAAGCAAGCAAACAACAACAAAAATGGTGAAAACAATAAATTGTGGTCCACACTCAGTCCCCACCAGCCCTCTCTTTGGATGCAGATGGCTTTCTCCATTACAAGCCTTTTGGAATTGGCCTGAATTCACCTCATTGCTGAAAAGAGCCACATATGTCAGAGTTGATCATGACATGATCTTGTTGCTGTGTACAGTATTCTCTTGGTTCTACTCACGTCACTTAGCATCAGTACATGTAAGTCTCTCCAAGTATTTTCTGAAATCAGCCTCCTGAGCATTTCTTATAGAACAATAATATTCCATAACATTCATATGCCATAATTTATTCAGCCATTCCCCAATGGATGGGCATCCACTTAGTTTCTAGGTTTTTCTTTTCCAATACAAAAATGGCTACTATAAACATTTTTGCACATGTGGGTCCCTTTCCCTTTTTTATGATATCTTTGGGATACAGATCCAGTAAAGTAACTGGATAAAAGAGTATGCATAGTTTGATAGCCCATTGGGCATTGTTCCAAATTGCTTTCCAGAATGATTGGATCAGTTCATAAGTCCACCAACAATGTATTAATGTCCCAGTTTCCCACATCCCCTTCAACATTTATCATTATCTTTTCCTATGGAGTTGTTCTTCTGGGAGAAGCAAAATTAGTCTCTCTTGTTTCAGATAAAATATTTCTGTCATAATAATAATAATAAGTTTTTCTTAAAATTAATATTAACTTTTGGCTTGGGGTAATTTAAAATAAAAATTTTAAAAGATTACTTTCTAGACAGAAGTATAAAATTCTGTGCCAAAACCATGTAAAATCACTTTGTTCTGCAAGATCCCTCCATCAATCCCTCCATCTTAAGAAAGCTTACACTCAGCTTCTTAACTAGGAACCTTTTACTTCCTAGAACATCATTATTTCTGGTTTTCTGGTCTTTTTCAGAAAACCTAGATAAAACCTAAGTCTGTAGCTCATATTCTAGAAGCCGCTGGACAAAATCCACTGAAGGAAGGTTCCTAAAATGCTTCTCTTTGTCTTGGTCTTTTAACTCGAATTCCTCTTGCAGAAATCATGATGTTATTTCACCATCAATTGCCTATTTCTGAAAAGAACCAAGCTCTCAGGAATACAACTTTCCTCATTAACACCAAGATGTAATTATTATAAGTACTTGTCTTGTGTGAAAGAGTGAAAAAATATTCAGTAGTTCATTGTACATGTCACACATCAAGACACTTGCATTTGCTTTCCTTATGGACCAGTATTTGTGAGTGATTATTTTGTAAGAGAAAAGGCATGTTTATGGCTTTGCAAAAGATGTATAATTGAATTCAATATTTCATTTGTATCTTTATATATTTGTATGTGACTTCCCTTTTCATCTCTCTCTTACCATTCTTACCCAAACCCAGCTGTACTGTATTTATTTCCAATGACTTTCCTGATAAGGACTGACAGTTCTGAGCACATAAACAAGGAACATGTGGGACCACTCAGGATAGCAGATGATCAGCCTACGGATGCCGTTTGACTCTTCTTTCTGCTCTTTTATCAATACTTAAATCTGGCTGCTTTTTTTTTCCCCCTTTAGTTCCTAGTTACTGTCCTAAAGTCTCATTCTGCTTTATCTATAGAATGGGAATAAAGTAATAACTGAATTTTCTCAAATCATTGATGATTTCCTTTTATACAATAGACATTTACTATTAAAGCTCATAACCATAAAACTCTTCCTTGTAACAAAGAAAATAGTTAAATAAAATCAGCCAACTGCCCAACACAGTTTGACAGCATCTACATTTCATTCTCATAAACTTCACTCCAAGAGGGAAATTACTTTTATCCTTTATTCTCCAGAACAGAGATGAATCATTGCAGTTGATTTGAATTTAGCTGCTTTTTAGTTTTATTTTAGTTAATATTCTTGTAATCATTATTTATTTTGTTCGCCTGATTCTGCAAGGTTAACTCTGTATCAGTTCATTCTAGTTATCCTGCGTTTCTCTGAATTGCTTAGTTGTGTTTCTTATATTGTTTGACCTGTTTGTTCAAACCATCCACCATTTTATTTCTAATTTTTGTTCCACAAAAAGTACTGCTATAAATTTGTGTATATGTAGTGTGTATGTATAAACATACATATGTACATGTGTGCATGTGTGTATACATATGCACATATAAACATACACCCATTCTTTCTATCTTTGACCCCTTGAGGTACTGAAATTGGGGATTCAAAAGGTATGAACATATTGGTGATTTTTGTTGGATAAACTCAATTGTTTTCCAAAATAATTGAACTAATTTACACTTCACAGAGTCACTATGAGATAATAAATATGAAAATTTTATATAGCTTAAAATATAATATATATGCTAGAATTATTGATATTTTATCTTCTCTTTTCCACTTTCAGAGAGAACATGCTTTCTTAGTGCAGGGAAGCTTATATTTCTTAATATAACAAACCCATACCTGTTCTGTTGGGAACTAAATTTCCTAAGAGCCAGTTAGCACTTAGCCCTTTAATAGACTAGAATCATGTTTGTAGTACTACAAATGATGAGTGTGTCACATAGAGTTCCATTCCTCATTTCTATTTGAAAATGGAAATTTCTTAAGTCATATTAAGTCTATGTTACTGAAATTTAGACAAAAGGATAGCAAAAACATGTAATTAGAACAGATGAAGAAAAGAAAAAAAATTACACGTATTTTTCATCCCTATTCCTTAAATGAGTGAAACCCATCCTCCTCTTTTCTAGCATAGTCCAAAAAAAGCATAATCCTATCCATAATTTAGAGAATAGAGAACAGCCCCAAATAGCCATGGCTTTTTACCATCATCCTCTGCCTCCAACTGCAATTTTTTCTTACCTTGACAATTTCTTTTTTTCTAATGACTTATTTTCTCATGATTTCATCTGACAGCCATATCATTCTGCTCATTCACGATTTATACACAAAATTAAACTTTTTATTTTATAGACTTGAAAAATATATTATTTATAACAAGCAAATTGATAGCTAGATATTAACATTTAAAATTTAAAAATTTAATGCTTAAAATTTAGCTTATTATTTCTAGTATTAAGAATCTTTATCCATGTAGTGCCTGAGCATAGAAATAAGTAAGAAAAATCATTGTTCAAGCTATGTGTTTTTAGAAGATTTAGCAAATAGTACTATATATTTTAAAATTTTACTTTAAAGTCATACATGCCAAATAGATAAGGCACTGTGATTCTCTGAATGCTGTTAAAATTTAGATATACAATATTTGTCCAATTTTAAATTGGGAAAGTGGATTAGACATAATATATTTAGATACACTTACCTTTTTTTTCTTCCTAATGTATGAAGCTTTAAACTCTATGTACTGTGTTTTATCTTTCTTCAGGTTAAAAAGGCCTTTTTTGCCTTGGTAGCGAATGGTGTTCGAGCAGCGCCACTATGGGAGAGTAAGAAACAGAGTTTTGTAGGTAAGGAATTTAGGATGAAAAAAAAAAAAACCACTAAAAACTAGGAGAAAAAGAATGCCAGGAAATGTTTTATTCTTATTATTTATTTAAGTGATGCCAATTGAGGAGTCCTGGGGATCTTCCAAGTTCATAAAAAAATTTTGGTGAATTTAATTTATGATTTGATTTCATTTTCTGAATAATATTATTATCAGGGAATTGACTTCTCTCAACCAAGAAAAAGTTTCCAGTTATTTAATGACTTTTTGCTGTTTTAATGGATATATAGTAGACCTTGTGCTTGTGCATGTGGATCCAGGAGCCAGAAAACTAGTATGGAAGGTTCCCACTTGTGTACTTAATGTCTGCCTAAGATGTAATGTGAATTTTAGTTTATTTTTAATATAGATAGTTGGTGGTAGATTAGTTATGATCATAAATGGGTTTTGTTTCTATCTCATAAGAGTATTTTTGGAGTTTTTCCCCCACCACATAATCCTATACCAGCTTCCCAAAAAAAACCCAAAAAACAAATCCCTCATAACAGATAAACAGTCGAGCAAAACAGATTCCCATATTGCCCATGTCCCAAAGTATGTGTCTTCTACATATTAGTAGGTGACTTGTTAGGAAGTGAGTAGAATTCTTCATCATCAGTCCTCTGGAATCATGGGTGATCATAGTATTGTTCAGAATTGATAAGTTTTTCAAATTGTTTGCTTTTACACTGTTGGTGTTATAGTATAAATTGTTCTACTTCTGCTCACTTCACTCAGCATAAGTTTTTATATTTTCCCTGGCTTCTCTGAAATCATCTCTTTCTTATTTCTGATAGCAAAAAACCCCCCAATTGATAGGCAATCCCTTAGTTTTCAGCACTTTGCAATTACAAAAAAGAGCTGTTATAAAATATTCTTGTACATGTTCTTCGTTTGATCTCTTGAGCTATATAGGCCCTAATAGCAATAGTATTGCTGGGTTAAAGAGTACATATAATTTAGTAACTTTGGGAGGATAATTCCCCACGTAGCAAAACCAATTCATAACTGCATCAATGGTGCCTGTTTTCCCATTTGTCAGTTTCCATTTTGTCAATACTACAAATTTGATGAGTTCCTTTAATTTATATATCCTTAATTACTAGTGATTTGGAGCAATTTCATAGGGTTGTAGATAGATTCAATTTCTTCTTTAAAGACCACCTGTGCATATCATTTTTTACCATTTATCAGTTGACAAATAGATTTTATTCTTATAAATTTGAATCAGTTCACTTGGGAGCATTTTTAGAAAACTCCTAAAAATTTTAGGAAATAGTAATTTTGCATCCAGTTTCTTGTCTAGTAAATCTATAAATAAAAAAATTTTCCCTTTGAAGTAGCTGTTTTAATGTGCTTCTCAAAAAATCTATTGAAATATCATATTTTTAAAACTGATCAAATTTTTTATTAGAAAATGATTTTTTTAATTGTTTTTATCTACAGAGTATACTTTACCATTCATGAAGATATCAGGAACAGTTTTTCCTTCATTTATTTGCAGAATGTTAATTTTACTATTCTAAATTATATAACAGTAATTTGGATTTTAATTGAATTGATGTTCATTTGGGTGTAAGCCTAATTAACAAATGAATGAAATACAAAATAATATATTCTATGTTGTTAATAACATCTAAAACTAATTTTAAGAGAACTTTTTTATACATTTCCCAAGTTCCCATTTACCATTTAAGAATTTTTTCTTGTAAATGTTCATTATTTTATTTTAACATGTGATTCTTTGTTACAGGAATGCTAACAATTACAGATTTCATAAATATACTACATAGATATTATAAATCTCCAATGGTAAGTGATAGCATCTGTTTGTCAGTAATTGAATAAGTATAAATAAAATATTTTCTAAAAAATAAGACCGAGTTTTTAGTCTTAATAAATTCCACTTAGTACAAATGAACTGCTAATTAGGACTAGAAGTTATCTTTTGAAAGCTTGAAGGAAGTAGTTTTAGGGAAAATGAAAGAAAGTTCACATAGCAGGCATTAAACATATGGAATTAATCATCCTAAGAGATTATGTAGGTTGAAAATATAAAAAACTTACCAATCATAGCAGGTATTAAAGGAAAGTTAGTAATGATAAGGATATACTTCAAACCTTTGAGAACAATATCATGAAGAACAGGTATCAGAATCCTACGAAAATATATTCCTGGAAGCTTCTTCAAAGAGAGAATAAAAGGACTGACCAGAGCATGGGCCTGACTTAGTAAAGGACTTGCCTGATTATTTATAAGATAAAAATTGAGATAAATGACTCTAGGATTTATCTTATTTCTTCAAAGAATTACAGAATCAAAGCAAGAGGAAGTCCCCATCTGTTACAGTCCTCCAATATTATAGATGAGGAAACTAAAACCAAGATAGCTCAGCATACAAACTTGTGGAATTAGAGCTGGAAAGGAGCTCACAGGTCATTTAGGTCCATTTAAATGGAGAAACTGAGGCCCAGAGAGGTGAAGTGCCTTGGCCATAATCCCATAGGGGATAAATGGAAAAACTAGATTTTGAACCCACATCCTTTCCCTCCACGTCCAGCATTCTTTCCACTAGACTCCTGCCTCCCACAGTCATATAGGTGGCAAAGGAAGAAATAATTAGGTAGATGTTAAGCTAAAAAAGGCATTTTTTGGTTTTTTGGATCCACAAAGCAAAAGTTGAAAAAATGGTGTTTTCAGGTCAGTTATAAAAAAAGAAAATAAAATATTTAACGTTCAGTTCAAACTGTAAGTAAGGATAAGGTTTTAACCATAATAACCACTGGTTTTCTTGAAAGAGGAGTTTACACATTCAGTGCATCCACTGCCTTCTTAATCCTTTATAAATTTGGTTTGTGTGGGGCAATGAAATTGCACTAGATTGAAATCCAAAAGAACTGAGTTCAAATCTTAGGATACCTTCTAGGTACATGATCTTGAATAATCATAATCATAATGGTATGCTCTAGTAACCTTTGAGATAACAGTTTTAGTAGTAAGGTAATGATAATAATGATGATAATAATATTTTTTCTTTTGGTCTTGTATTCATGTTTCATCAGCATAGTGAACTCTTAATGTAGATGATTCTCTACAACTGTTGACAAGTGTTCTTAAAATTCTGATCTCAGAAACTTATGTAGGAGCATTGATGTTAAATGACTAACCTGTAGTCATGCAGTCAGAATGTGTCAGAGACAGAATAGGAATCCTCTTGTTCCCCTGCCTGGGTCTTCCATACACTCTGCCATGATGCCTCTATATATATATATATATATATATATATATATATATATATATATCTGAGTGTGAATAATGAATCCCCTAAAGTAATAGAATTATTAGAATTCTTACTCCAGATTCCCATTAGACTAAAATCAATGACTACATATTAACACCAGCACCCGTTGCTTTAATATTTACAAGGCATTTAATTATTGCAACAGTTCCTTTTTATTCCTGTTTTCCAGATGAGTAAAAATGAGCCTTGCCAAGGTTCATACAGCTTGTAAATGTCTGAAGCCAAAATCAAGCTTAGGGTCTCCCTGACTCCAAGGCCACATACTGGCCTAAGTCTTTTAGTCTTTCTGAACTTCTGGGTTTCTTATTATGTAAAAATAAAGATGATGATGATAATCCTTTACAAGAACTGTTGCCAAAAGAGATGGCGTATGTAAAAATTTAAGAGACATGTCATGCTAGATAACTGGCTTTTCAAGATTTCCATTATTGTATTTCCTGTTTTACCCCTTCTTTCTCTATTATAAATGCTCCATACTCTTTGGTCAGGCTGATATATTCTCTATCCAATAAACATCCCTTCCTTGTCTTTGTGCCTTCATCTATATTGCTCCTCCTTTCCCCTTCCACATGGTCTGGTTAAGTATAGATCAACACTTCCTTATAGTCCTCATTGATTACCATAACCCACATTTATCTATTCTTCTTTGAGCTTCTAAAGTACTTAGAGTTTATGCCATATATATTAAAGTATAACCATATTGTTTCCAGTATTCAAGAATAAAAACTTAAATGAATCTGTGATCTCAATTCATGAGTTCACTCCCAAGAGTAGACTCATAAGCCATCCATGCCTGCCCATCCTGTGTGACTCTTGTCTCTGTCCTCCCATGAGTTCACAGGATACCTAGGGCTCTCCCCGAGTGCTTCTAGCAGCACAGGTTGATTATTTCATGTGTATATAGTTATCTCCATTACTCAGTTTCCACTTTCTTAATAATAGATACTAGTTATTTCTGTAACCTGCTTAGCAACAAGAATTGAGACTCAGTACATAGCACATATTGATAAGAACCCATGTAGTAAATAGTGTGTGTCACTAAAATCTCTTTCAGACTATGACTTTGCTAGGTGCCTTTTCTTCATTTTCAAAAATGTTATTTTCCATGCCCTTAGAAAAAGGAACAGTCAAGACTATAATTCAACAGTTCATTTAATATGTTAAAATATTTTTTGTTTAAAGTTTATATAACAAAGTATTGATTTAGTATGTATGCTTTGAGTTTATAGGCCATCTTCTTAAACAACTCAAAACACTTTATATATTTCTCAGTTCATCTCACAGCATTCCAGAATTTTTTTCTTGATTAGTTCCATCTGCTAAATTGTTGGTTTCTGATGAGACTATTGCATCTATCGGAATATCCTTTTTTTTCTTGTCCAGTATTTCCCATCAATAAATACACATTTACAAAAGACTGTTTTTTTTCCTTTGCTTCAGGTACAGATTTATGAATTAGAAGAACATAAAATTGAAACGTGGAGGGGTAAGCATCATTTTTAATTGCTAAGAATCTTCTATTGTATAAAAATTTTTGACTTAAGACTTTGTATTTAAATAGACTTTTCCCTTCTCAGTTCCTTTTCTCTCTATTCAATAATAAAACATGTGAATGAAAACGTTTTTTCCCTTCAGAATGGAAGTTTGGTTGGTGTATAACAGAAGGCAGCAAAATCTGCCAAGCAACAAATTCAGATTCAGTAATGGTTTCCTTTGTTATATAATGTAGAGCAAGTTATTTAAATTACCTTGGCCTCTACCATCCTGCATAAAATGGGTCCAGCTCACTCAGCAATTTTCACAGAGGCTTTAGAAATTGTTGGGCTTAATTTAGAAGGGTCCCTTTGGATTCTCACATGTAAAATGAGAACAGATCACTTATTTCACAGGGTTGTTTCAGGGGCCAACTAAGATAGTTAATGGGTATAAGAATATTGCAAAATGCCATATAAACATCATCATTATTGTCATCATCATTGTCATTATAACTATTAATCAGTACCTACTTTTAATATACAGCCTTCGATTCCAACAAATTCTTATACTAAATCTACATTCTCAGAATAAAGTTATAATAGCTCATATTTGCATAACAACAATTTATAAAAGCATTTTCCTTACAACAGCTGTTGATTATAGAGTACAGATATTATCCCCATTTTTCAAATGAGAAGACCAGAGGTCTAAGATGCTTTCCACAATACCTTATTAGCTGCTGTTGTCATTAAATATTTATCTTTGTTCTAAAGGTATAGAAAAAATAGTTGCTTTTGAAGAAACACATAGATATTTTTATTTAAAAGTTATTATCTTGTAGGGGCAGCTAGGTGGCACAGTGGATTGAATGTCAGGTCTGGAGCCATTTTCTTGAGTTCAAATCTGGCTTCAAACACTGTGTGACCCTGGGCAAGTCACTTGTTTGCCTCAGTTTCCTCATCTAAAAAATGAGCTGGAGAAGAAATGGCAAACCACACCAGTATCTCTGCCCAAAAAAATCTCAGAGTTTGAAGAGTCAGACATAACTGAACAAGTGAACAATGATTATCTTTTAATTTAATCTAAGTTTTCTAAAGAGCTAAATAAATGAATCCTGAACTAGGTTATTAGAGTCATGTTTCCACTTTCAAAGTGAGCATTTATATCTCAATATTGGCAAAACCACTTATTTATCGTTTTATTGATTGTCCAGGTTTAAGAAAGTGGTAGATAAAATGTTAATATAAATCAAAATTTTAAAAATGTATTCATATGTACTTTTTCTGGAGAGCTGATTGTGAAGCATTTACCAAAACACCCCGCTTTGGACCCCAGTTCCTTGGATAAAGTTGAATAAGGGAAGCAAGACATAAATGCACAATAAACTCAGATGTTACAAATGAACAAAAGCCACATAGGAGATAATGTGATTCAGGTTGTATAAATATATGGTTCAATCAGAATGGGTGAGGTAGAACCAGTCATCAGGTTCAGGGAGATGAATCATGAAGTAGTTTTCAACATAAGTTAGGATTTATAATAGGGAAGAAGGGAAAGTAGATTCCAGAAAAAGCAAATAGTATGAGAGTCCAGAAGTGGAAATTAATGTGGCATGTTAAGCAGATGATGAGGAAATTGACCTTATGGTAAAAAGATACTTGGTGTTTAGAGAGTTCTGATTAAATTAGATATCTTCTTCATAGTTTGTTGAATCTGAGACTGCAGAGTTTAACCTGGCACTCTGCATATACTGAATATTCTTTGGATCCTATGTTACTGTGGGTAACTGCCAAATGTAATTTCTAATGTACTAATTGTCATTTAAATATACCTTACTTGAAGGTTTCGTTGAGTGGTAAAAGGATTTTTATAAATGATGATTTTCTAAACAATCTGTAGAAAAGTCAAGCTAAAGAAAATCACATCTACAACTATAATAATGTTCTTAGATTTTTTTATGTCATCCATTCTTTTGGCAAATTGGTGAAACCTATGTACCTCTTTGTTATTCTTTTAAATAATGATCTTTTGAAAAAAATTTTCAGTTGAAAGAAATCTTAAATTTCATTTACAAGTTAAAGAAAATAAAGATGTAATTTTTTCCATCCAAATTATGGATTCCTTGAAATCTATTTAGTGACTCCAGGTTAAAAATCCTTCTCTTGGAACCATCTTAACAGTCAAAGTCAAGTCAATAAATATTTATTAAATGTTTACCATGTGCTTGACACTGTGCTAAGTATTGGGGACAAAAAAAAAAAAAACAAACAGAGAAAAAAACATACTCTGCCCTCAAGGAGCTCACATTTTTAATGGGGAGACAATCTGCAAACAGACATGTAACATGGAAGTCACATTAGGGGTTAGAGACTTAAAGGAAGCTGGGGAAGCTTGGGGGGGAGGGAGGAAGATGAAGGTGGAGAGATTTTTCAAGCATGGAGGAGAGCCAGTGAAAAGCAGCAGGATGGGAGGTGTTGTATCTTATTAAATTAGGACTGCAAGCAGGCCAGTAGTGCCATTATTGAATTGAAGGGGATAAAGTATAAGACTGGGAAAGCCGGACTAGAACAGTTTAGCAGCAGTGAATAGAATACTACATATGTAATCACAGAGGCTTGAGCTGATGTCTGGCATCAACTATGACCCTGAGCAAATCACTTATCCCCTGACTGCCTCAGTTTTCTCTTCTGTAAAATGGAAATAGCATAATTGCATCTTCTTCCCAGTATTGTTATGAAGATTAATTAAGATAATGTTTGTGAAACACTTAGCACAGTGCCTTGCACATAGTAGGTGCTTCATTAAGTGCTTGTTTTCCTCCTTTCTTGGAAAGGGCTTTAAAAATCAAACAGAGGTTTTTATGTTCGATTTGGAGGTAATAGATGGCTAATGGAGGAGTTGGAGAAGTGTGACATGGCCAGGCTTGCGATTCAGAAAGATCACTTTAATAGCTGAGCCTAGAGTGGACGAGACTGGGGGGAGACTTGAAGCAAAGAGATAAATCAGAAGAATATTGCAGTAGTTCGAGTTTGAGAGATTGAGGGCATGAACCACAAGGTTAACTGTGCCAGAAGAGAAAAGAGGAGACACATATACAGGAGATATTTGAAAGGTAGAAATGACCAGTCGAGGTAATGGTCTGGATGGCAGGGGCCAGTAAGAGTGAAGAGCTGAAGCTGACACATAGAGGGAGAAGCCTGGGTGACTGTAGGATAGTAGACAGTAGTTTGGAAGACAGCACCATTCGGGGAGAGAAAAGGTAATGAGTTCACTTTAGGATATATGTTCCAGTTGTCTAATAAAGAGTTGGAGTTGTATGACTAAAGGTCAGGACAATCCTTAAAACTGTATATATGGATCTGAAAATCATCTGCAGACAAGATGGTGGTTGAATCTGTGAAAGCTGAGGAGCTCCCCAAGTAAAATATTTTAGAGGGAGAAGAAAAGAGGTCCCAGGACAAAGTTTTAGAGCACACCTCCAATTTAGTAGTTGTGACCTGGAAATAAATCCTCAAGACCCAGCTGATGACTGGTCATTTTGAATAATAATCAATAGAAAACAAAATCTACTATAGAAAAATGATGTAGTTGCCATTTTGATGTTTCTGTGACTAAATTTGATCTATAAATTGACTCTTTTAGTCTATAAATTTTTAATGCACTAATTTTTTTCAAGATTTTACATTATAGAGTTCTAGTGACCTCTGCTGGTCTGACTATTATATTATTTGATGTTCAATCCAGATTTTTAGCCACTGTGGCATTGTTTTTAAAATATTTAATTCCCCCTAAGGACAGCTCACCAAAGCAGAATCTAGAAATTTTTTTTTAATCAGTATATAAAAATAATTAGCACAAAAACTTTTAAAGAGCTGTTTTTCTTTGATTGGAACTAGTCATTCTTTTAATTTTAGCATGAATTTATAGCAGTGTTTAATTTATGTTCTAATAAACTGTGAAGACCATCTTGCTAACTATAGATTTTCTTTTCCTAAATACAGAACTTTATTTACAAGAAACATTTAAGCCTTTAGTGAATATATCCCCAGATGCAAGGTAAGCTTATTTCTCAACTTAAAATATATGTGTGTGTACACACATACACACACACACACACACACACACACACGTATACATTCAATTTTATCAATTTCATTAGTATGGAACAGAATATAGGTTGAAACATTATTTTTCACTCTGTTTTTCTTGAAGTTTTTTGTATCTTCTTTTGCAACATGGATAATATGAAAAATATTTTTGCCTAAATTCACATGTATAATCAATGTTGTATTGCTTATCTTCTCATTGAGCAGGGGAGGAGTGAGAGAAAGAGAATTTGGAATGCAAAAAAATTTATTTAAATGAATGTTAAAAATGTTTAATGTGATTGAGAAATATTTAATAAAGTTATTAAATATATCAAAGAAAAATGTTATTAGCATGATATATTTATTTATAGCCATATATAAACTACCATGAAATTTTAAAGGAATGTCGCCAACCAAATTGAAATGATAAAAGGGAATAAACTGAGAATTGATAAGAAGAAACGCCATAACATAGATAGTTCTTTCTATGTTCTAAGAACATCAATGGCCCAAAGGCTTAATGATGGTCTAGGAATCTTTATTTCAGGAATGAACAAAAGAACAAATTACCCTTCATGTAACATTTTTTGGAATGATTCTGTGTATAAATTCTGGCAAAAAAAAAAAAATACACTCCATGGCTTTAGAAAAGGCAGGGTTGAACAGGAGACCAAGACATACTCTAAATATGTCTGAGTTTTTATAAGAACAGAGTTGAAACCATTAACTCATTAATCCGAAACACCTGAATAGTGTCTAGAAATCTTGTATGTAAATATGCCACATTCATTTTCAGCTACAGTTATGGATTAACTTTAGAAATTCTTTGTACTAGCTTCTTTAGAGGCGCTTAATTTCCATCATGCCTCTTTCTTTGACTGCCTCTGAGATTTATTAACGTACTCTGTGAAAAATCAAGTGCCACTTGGGTTCTGTTCTATAGATATAAACACGTGGATTTGTTGTGATCTCTTTCAGTATAAAATTTTTCCAAAATATATTTAGATTTGATTTGTGTTTTTATTATTATAAGTATTTGGAATATTTCTTTCAAGGATGCTCGCAAAAACTTGTGATTTTTATATCATCAGAATCTGCTAATACCTTTGATGGTTTTTTCACAGCCTCTTCGATGCTGTATACTCATTGATCAAAAATAAAATCCACAGATTGCCAGTTATCGACCCTGTCAGTGGGAACGCACTTTATATACTTACCCACAAAAGAATACTCAAGTTTCTTCAGCTATTTGTAAGTAGCTTTTAATATTTCTGCAAGACATAATTAGTTGCATTTGCTCCAACTAACTGATGTAAATAAGACCATTCACCATTAATAAGGTAAATTTAGTTTTGAAATCTTCATTTCTAAACTCCAATCTCTCTTCACTGTACAAAGCCCACTGCATACGTTCAGATTTCTTGCCAATAAATAATTCAACCCTTCTTTGTGCATATATGGTCATATGTACAGTTCTACATCTAATTTGAAATATTTTCCTCTTATACAAAATATATAAATAGACAGAGGGAAAATGAAAAAATCAGTTTGTTTAAGGGTGTGAAAGTATTAGCATATGAGAAAAGTAAGCTGAATTGTGCAGTGTTTTCTAGTGCTTTGTGGGGTTGTGTTTTTAGAAATATCTGTACAGAAAGACATTATAGCCAAAGTTACTTTTTAAAGTGGAATGGAAACAGAAATGAGCAACATTTTTAAGAAATAGAATGTCATGCTGGTCCAAATTTAGGTCCGTATTTTCTGTGGGCTACATTCAGTGGCCTTCAAAATGAAATGATCTCAGTTCTAGATAAATGCCTAGTATTTAAATTTAAATATAAAGTACGTGTTACAATTATCACTAACTAAATGGTTGTCTGTCACAAGAAAAGCATTGAAAGAAACTGAGAGTTTGATTAGTTATGAGTGATTTTTTTTTAAAACCTTCTGTCATTAAATCTGAAAATATAAATATGTTAAACAGAAATAATAGGAGTCTCAGTGGTGGTTCAGAAGAGCTAATGTAAATCGTAAGATATTAATATGCTTCAAAACTGTTTTTCTAATATTTTTTTCACCTCAGCTCTATTTTAGAAAAAAGCCCATCATGCCAGTGTGAAGGGAAGCAGCCAAAACCCCTCTTACCAGGACCTTTCTGATAATCAGTTACCATCAGGATTGGAGGATTAGTGCTCAAGAGAACTGCCGGAAAGGGCATTTTGTTTTTGTTCATGATAATTGCTCTCTCTTAAATAATGCTTGTCTGTTCACAAAGCTCTTTCCTCACATTCATGTGAGATGAATAATACAAATACGTCCCACTTTTACATATGTGAATACTAAGGGTCAGAGAGCTTAAATGACTTGCCCAAATTCACACTGGTATCAAGTGACAGCTCTGGGATTTGATCTCATCTTCTGACTCCACGGCTGGTACTTTTTTCCCTTTTTCCCATGGAGCCTTTATAATTTGCTTGTGTTTCACACCAAGCTTGTGACCAAAACCTGTTCTGACTTTGCCATAACTTGATTAAGAGCTCATTATGGAAATTCTGCTTTTAATTTTTAAATGGGTGCTAAGAAGAAAAATGAAAGGGATCAGAGAGATTTGTAAAACATTAGGATTAATAAATTAATATGATATATTTTTAAATTATGTAAGAAAAGTGGACGAAGTGAGTATTCTTGAAAGAACATGCTCTTGATAAATGAAGACTTTGATATGTTATGTTCTGAAGGACACATTAGAGCTTAGTAATTGAGTTTTAATCAGATGGCCAAAAGTCATAAGTGCTTTAAGTGCTGTAAAACTGTGAAAGGAACAAATCAAAGTTTAAAAGTCAACTTACATGAAATACTTACACCAACTTATATTTGGGCCAATTTGGTAATTAGATAATAGTGGCTTTAGAATTAAAATTAAGAGTTAGATAAAATGCAAAAAAAAAAAAAGAAAAAATATAAATCTAATGAAACATTTTGAGCGTAATAGTTACCAAATTACAAGATAATTTTCTTTAGATAATATTACCTCTTTAGATAGTTACCAAAAACACCCATAAGATATCATATAGTTAGGGAACAGTTTCTATACTGAGGTGAACTAGATGACCTAATAGGTCTTTCTTTTTTCTCTAAATTTCTAGGATTCTCATGCTTTGAATATTGATGAACTCTTTGACTTGAACATTTTGTTTCTTCTAATTGTTCATCTTTTCCTGATAATTATAAGGTACACCAGGAGGATGGAATCAGCTGTACCCTTTCTAAAAGGTGGATTTTTGAAACAGTAGACCTTATTTTGTTATACTCAAAAATGTCCCTAGGCCTTTCTCTTTTGACTTTTCCCTCCTCCTATTATCCCTTTAAAAATAGCCTTACCTTGAAAGAAAAGTTATTTAAGACCTCTTTTATTCCCTGAGGCAACTAGCTCATCCATATTTTCTAATAGACAAAAGCTGATGGCATTCGGAAGAGAATTCAGTTTCTAGAGGTGGAGTGGTATGAGGATTAATTTAGTTTATTCCTAGAATAGCCACCAACAACTTTTTGAGTAGTAGGTATGTGGGCCCTTAACTAAATAATATTTGATGCTTACAGCAAGATTAAAATAGAATAAATTCCTAGCAGCAAAGGAAAATTGGTGGCCTACAGGTCTTAATTTCCAAAATTAACCTGTTGTTTCCTTCTTCCACCCGCCTTTTTTTAGCTAAGGGGGAGGGGGGAACAATATTAAACATCTGACTTTATTCAATATTTTATAAAAATGTAATAGTACCAAGTACTTAATATTTTAATATAAATCTACTTGAAGAAAGGCTATAATTTTTATGTGTAACTTTTTTCATGTCAATTCAGACTTCCAGTTAGATTGATAGAAAAGACTAACTTCAATTTGCTTATATCTGCTTTTTCACTCAAATCTGGGCATTTGAACAAAAAGACATATTTGGTTTGCTAGAGCATATATATTTATCTTCTTGTCTAGGTGTCTGAGATGCCAAAGCCTGCCTTCATGAAACAGAACCTAGATGAACTTGGAATAGGAACGTACCACAACATTGCCTTTATACATCCAGACACTCCTATCATTAAAGCCTTGAATATATTTGTAGAAAGACGGATATCAGCTTTGCCTGTTGTGGATGAGTCAGGTTTGTACATTTAACGTGATGATGTGAATAGAAAAAACTTTTATTATCTACAAGCAAAAAACAAATGTTTAATTATTGGCAACTTAATTCTAAGTATCCTTAAATACTTAGTATATTAAAGAAAGATTTATTAAATATATGTAGAATGTTAAATCTGTCAAGTATAATTAATATAAGCTCTTTGAGAGCAGAGTCTATTTGATTTTTCTCTTTCAATACTCAGAGTTAGTATAAAGTTTTATACATAAGGAGTTTCAGGGTTCTTTTGGTCAAGACATGTCATTTAATTGGCCTAGGGAACTCCAATAAAGAAATTTTCTCTACAAAGCAGATCAGCAGCTGCTTTTTAATTTGTAGTCTTAAAATGTTGCCCAGGATTTTACAACTCATATGTGTCAGAAAAGAACCTTGAACTCAGGTCTAAATGATTCCAAAGTAGTTCTCTTATCTACTACCCCATGACTCCGCCGCTTTATGAGTATTAAATAAATGTTGAAGTAAATTGAGTTAAACTGAAAATCAGAATTTACATATAGTAAGTAAAATCTAAATTCAAATGAGATGACCAAGAAAATAGTCATACTAGCTCCTTATTTCCATGTTCTCAACTAAGATTTATAATTTGATGATCATTTAAATATATTTAATTTTATATTTTTAGCAATCCCATTTTAACATTTTATTAAGACTATTAAGAAAATGAAGTTCTGATATCTTTCTATGTATGACATTTTTCTAATATATATTTTCACTTCTAGGAAAAGTTGTAGATATTTATTCCAAATTTGATGTAATAGTAAGTATTTTTTACTTTATTACAATTCATATCTAAAATGCATTTTAAAAACCAAATCTAGCCACTAATTTATGCTTTTTGCTCTTTACTTCTAAATGAAAACAGCCAACTTTATTAAATAAAATCATATTAAAGTCTGTTTATTTAAAACCCCTATGCTTATGTTTGATAATCCATTTCTCCATGCATTCTTTCTTTATATTCTTTATGAGAAAGAGAGGCTTGTATATATGTACTCCATAAGATGCATACCATTTTTAGTTACGTTGTTGATTCTGGTTAACCAACTGAAGGTAGTTGAACAGAATCAGAGTGGCTTAGTAACTGTGGAGCTTTTCTGCTTAATTCTGAGACAAGCCTTTATTGGTATGGATTTGAATCAGAGAGCCTTAAAGAATACAGGGAACCCCCTCCAGGTGCTCTATTCTCCATTGATCTAAGAAACCCTGGATGATTATAGGCAAATTTGATCCCATTTCATTCTTCTCCCACCACTTGAGGTTTAGTCCACTTCTTTACTTGGAATTCTGGGAATTCCTTTGCATTATTGTTGGCTGCATATAAATTCCCCACTCCCTCCACAATATAAACCATCACCCTTATGGATCAGTTAAAATTACTCCTAAGCAAGTAAGTGATTTTTTGATACTTTGGCAGCCTTCTGACTAGTTAAGTTAATCTTGTGTAAAACCTATTGCTCCACTGGGCCACATTCCACCAGAGTATAATTCTTTACTAGCAGCAAAAAAAAAAAAAAGAAAAAGAAAAAGAAAAAAAAAGAAACATTAATTTAGGGGTTAGGGATAGAGTCACATCAGTATTAAACACAAAGTACTATATATGCTCTAGTTATTATTGATCGAAGCTTTGCAATTACAATAATTTTGGCTGTATATTATAAATTTGTAGAAACATTTTGCCCTATTGTGGTACTTAATCATCAAAAAGCTGTTGCATGTGTAACTTAGGTTTTTAAGTTACTAATTTTTTATCATTAGAGTGATTTTAAATCATAGGATCTGTCTTTTAATTACTTTATTATAGAATCTTGCTGCTGAAAAAACATATAATAACCTAGATATCACAGTGACGCAAGCCCTTCAGCACCGTTCCCAATATTTTGAAGGTGTTGTGAAGTGCAGCAAGCTGGAAACACTGGAGACCATCGTGGATAGGATAGTAAGAGCTGAGGTGAGATCACTATCTCTTTCTGTAAACTTTTTTTTTTAGATCAGCATGCAAGAGGCAGTACTAAATAGTACTTAATTTCCTTCTGAAACGATAAAGATTATGGGAGGTAATCTTCAAAGTTAGTATGAGACAAGTCTCTTTTCTTATCGTAGCACAGTTGAATCCAAAATATTTAAAAGATTCTTTTCACACTTTGAAAAAAGTCTTTGAGGAAAATAATTAAAGCACATATATACTGAATATCTAAAAATTAAGACATACAATCTCAGAATAAGAAGAGACCTCTGAATCTTTCTCCCACCTAAAACATAAAAAGTATTTATTCAAACTCTTCTCAGAAACCTCACTGTGGGGAGATATCACGTATATGACATTAACTAAGTAAAGAACGATCCAATTTCCTTCTTTGTTTCTTCACCTTCACCAGTTTCTTCACCTCTTAAATCTGATTGTCGAATACTTATAAATTGGTAGTTACTTTTGTAAATTTCACCACACTCCGCAATTACCTATAAATCTAAAGAAACTTTCAAATTTTCTTTCACTTCAGGACTTTCCATAATACCACTCTTCTCATGTCAAACTTGAGAAGAAATTATTTTTCAATTTGTCAGAATTCTATAATTCTAAAATTTTCTTAAAGTATTTATTAGCACCTTGGAGATAAGACCTTGTTGTCGGTATATATCTCATGTGTAACAATCCATTAATTAGACAAAACAAATAGTAAATATTTAATGCTGTTTAATATGCTTTGATATCTCATTGTAAATGCCTTCCTATCATCACAAGAGAATGAAAATCAATTCTAAATGGAAAAGGAGTAAATTATTTTTTATGCTAGTAGCTTTACATGAAGTTAACTGTCCCTAAAAATGAAACACTGAATATATACTTCAAAGTCATATCAGTCATCAGGGATCTTTTGCAAGCACTTGAATTTCTTCAATTCATATTTTCTTAGTTTGAAGTAATTTCCATAGTCTTAAATTCATTTTCCTTAGTGAATATAATCATAAATAATATGTGCCTTTACCAACTTTAATTCAGTGCCCAAAGCTACTTATTTTTCATTAATTTTGGACTGACCAAGGTTATGTTTTAATTTTTCACTATTCTTTGCATTCAAGTGCAATATGTTGAACTCTCTTTCTTAGCTGCCAGATCAAACTGTTGATGCATGGAGTTTGCAGTCTACTAAAACCCCAGGATCTTTTTTAGATCAACTGTCTAGGTAAACTTTCCCCATATTAGACTTCTGAAATTATTTTCTAAGTTCCAGCATAAAACTTGGTATTTTTCATATTTAATTTAATCCTGCTAGATTTATTCCAATATTTTATCCCATCAAATTTTTGAATCTTGACTTAATAATAATAAGTTACATTAAATAATACTTTAAGGATCACAAAATACTTTTCCTGTATTATCTTGTTTGATCTCCACAACCCTTTGAGATAGGGGCTGTTATTATTCTTATGTATAGAAGAGGAAACAGACTTAAGCAATCTACTTCACTTCCATAGCTAATAAGTCTCTGAAACAAGATTTGACTATATATCTAAGATTCCAGGTTGAATGCTTTAGCAATTATGCCATGCTATCTTTCCTCCAGTGTATTAGTTATCTCTCTCACCTTTGAGTCATGTTTAGATTTGATAAACATGCCATCTGTACCGTTATCTAAAGTCACTGATAAAAAATGTTACATAGTACAAATCCGTGGAGCTCTTCTTGCAAAGAGGTAATAAAATATTCATGATTATTCTTTGGGTCTGACCATTCAACCTAAATATACCTAATTGTGTTATCTAATCTTTACATTTTTATCTTGTTCATAAAAGTAGCATAAAAAACTTTTTTAAAATGCTTTGCTAAGATTTAGGTAAACTGCCTACAACATTCTCCTGATCTACAAGTTGAATAATCCTGCAATAAAGGACATTATTTTGGCATGACTTGTTCCTATCAAAGCAGTACTTTTTCTTTTCTAGATGTTCCCTTTATTATATTCCAAAAATTTGTGAAGAATCCAAGTTACGTCCATTGGCCTGTACTTTGCAGATTATATTATCTTAACTTTTTTTTGAAAAATTAGTTATCATTTACCTTTCCCCAGTCCTATAGAACCTATACATTTCTCCAAGGATTTTCTTTTTTTTTTTTAAATTAATTAATTAATTATAACTTTTTATTGACAGAGCCTATGCCTGGGTAATTTTTTTACAGCATTATCCTTTGCACTCACTTCTGTTGCAGCTTTTCTTTTCTCTCCCTTCATCCCCTCCTATACAAGTTAAATATGTCACAGTGTATCCTAGATACAATATATGTGTGCAGAACCGAATACTTCTCTTGTTGCACAGGAAGAATTGGATTCAGAAGGTAAAAATAACCTGGGAAGAAAGACAAAAATGCAAACAGTTTACATTCGTTTTCCAGTGTTCTTTCTTTGGGTGTAGTTGATTTCATCCATCCTTGATCAATTGATTCCATCAGAATACATCCTCATATAGTATCGTTGTTGAAGTATATAATGATCTCCTGGTTCTGCTCATTTCACTTAGCATCAGTTCATGTAAGTCTTGCCAATCCTCTTCTGTATTCATCCTGCTGGTCATTTCTTACAGAACAATAATATTCCATAACATGCATATACCACAATTTACTCAACCATTCTCCAATTGATGGGCATCCATTCATTTTCCAGTTTCTAGCCACTACAAAGAGGGCTGCCACAAACATTCCTGCACATACATATCCCTTTCCCTTCTTTAGTATCTCTTTGGGATATAAGCCCAGTAGAAACACTGCTGGATCAAAGGGTATGCACAGTTTGATAACTTTTTGAGCATAGTTCCAAATTGCTCTCCAGAATGGCTGGATGTATTCACAATTCCACCAACAATGTATCAGTGTCCCAGTTTTCTCACATCCCCTCCAACATTCCGCATTATATTTCCCTGTCATTCTAGTCAATCTGACAGGTGTGTAGTGGTATCTCAGAGTTGTCTTAATTTGCATTTCTCTGATTAATAATGACTTGGAGCATATTTTCATATGACTAGAAATAGTTTCAATTTCTTCATCCGAGAATTGTCTGTTCATATCCTTTGACCATTTATCAGTTGTTCTCCAAGGATTTTCAAAAGTCACTGTACTCAAGAATCAACTTCTGCCGATCCTTTCACCGTCTTAGAATTTAGTTCGTCTGGGTCACATAATTTGAGCTTAACAGCAGCTAGTAGTTCTTTTTTATCTCCCTCCATCTCCTAGATATAAATTCTCTTTGGCAGAGAAAACAGAAGCAAAACAGGAGATGAGTTGTTCTAGCTTTTCTTTCTTGTCCATTATCATCATTCCATCTACCTAGGGCAATAGCAGCTCCCTTCTAAATGTCCTTTGTTTTCTTTGCTGGTATCAGCTGAAACAATCTGAGTTTGATTACTCCTGTCATGTCATCTTATTTCCATCTTCTGTACATCTTTAAAATCTGAATGGATGAGAAAAAAATTGCTTGATAATTGGGAAAAATTTAATTTTTTAAAAAAAATGTAATATGGTAGTTGAATGTCATAGGTATCTATGTGTATCTACATTGTTCTCTTTATACAGTTGTTTTTTCCTCATGAGAGTTGTTGCTGTTTGTGTCTTCAATTCTTGATAGAGAGCTTCCATCCTTCCTGGACTTGCTTCCCCTGTAGAATTTTTATTTTTGCTTACTATGTTGGGGGAGGGGGAGAGGTAAAGTCCAAGAAAGGGAGGAAAAAATTTTGGAACTCAAAATCTTATAAAAAATAAAGTTGGGAACTATCTGTACATATAATTGAAAAAATAAAATATTATTAAAATAAAAGAATTTTTATCTATGGAATTCTACTTTTCCTTTCTTCCAATATTTTGAAATCTCTCCCAAAAAAGCAGATTAGAGCTAACTTTTCTCTACTACAAATTCTACGATGGAATAGTCAATTTTCCACAAGATTACCATCATGATCATTACAGCAACCATTTCATCCATTGGTGGAGACAAGTAGAGGATTACCCTTTATTGGTTCCTTTATCTTTTGAAGTGTGAAATTATCATCAAGGCAAGTTAAGGAATCATTAGCTGTTGTGTTTTAGACAAAAGCTCTGGCATCTATGCTGATAATTAAAGATGTCTCTGTGCCCAGCTTGGGATCTGTTTCCCAAGCTCACATATTTCTTTCTTTCACCCAGATAATCTGTAGTACACAGTGATGACATCATCACTTTGGTTTTTTCCCTTCTTGATCCTCACCTAAATGTTCTCCCTAGGGTGCTTTTCTAACTCTGACTGCTAGATATTCTCATAAGTATGTCTCTATAATATACAATGTCCTCTCCCTCTCTCCACTCTTGTGTTTCTTTTGAATGATATGCCTTTCTAGAACTGTATTCTAGTTAATGGGTCTCATCCCAGCAAGTCTCAGGACACTTATTAGTTCACATTTGCTTATATGCATTAAGATATTTAGTTCATACTGTTATTTCTACATGTGGAGCCCCTGGCTCCTCTTCTCACTTTTATCTGCTGTGAATTTCTGGGTAGCTCTACCATTCTGTGTCTTCCTACTTTGTTGCTAATCTTGATGGTATCTAGTTTGGGGGGCATATTCACAGACAGTTTCATCCCTTTTTCTTTCCTTTTCAATTTAAAGTCTTTTTTAAATAAGATTTGCAAGTCTCTAGGAAAATGCACTTTTACCAACCCTTGTTCCCTACCCAAGAACCTGTATTAAGCATATTAAGTTCTTCAATTTATGTTTTGTTTTATTTTTTGTACGTTGAGAGTTTCTGTAAGATAAAATTGGCCAGAAATAAATATCTAAATAACTTAATAAGCTTAATTAGAAAGAATTGAATTTTTGCCTAAAGTTATCAACAATCTTGTCTTTTACTGCTTTAGAATCTTTTCTTCTCTTTTTTTTGATGAGCTAGAAAAAGTAACTTCACAACAGTAATTCATTTTCTAAGTGAGTTACTTGATTTCCAGTTTGAAATACTGCATTTCAAATGAGTAACTTACATTCTTTTATGTCTGTATCCAGATTGAATATTTGGCCAACCTGTGAATATTGAATACACATGAATCTGTTTTTGTGAACATGAAAAATTCCATGTTCTTGGATGAAAATAGGAAATATATTTTGCAATCAGTTTTAATTAATAATATAATAAATTCTCTAACTTGAACACTTAATTAGGACCTTTAAACTCCACTAATTCAAAGGATACTTATTTTAAATTATCATTCTAGAATCTTCAAATTGTCTACTACAGGGAGACAATTTAAAAACCTTCTTATATCTCTTCTGTCCCGTCTTATGGTTATTGAAGAGCTTTAGTTTAACCCAATTTTTTTACTTCTAAGATGAATGAGAGATATTTTTGTGGTATTTGGCATGAGAAAGATGGCCAAGTGATTAAGTAAATTTTACTATCTTCCAAAAAGACCTGTTATAGCAAAAGCATCACCAACATCATATTATTAGAGAAAAATATGTTGAAAAAATAATTCCCCCCTTTTCTTTTTATCTCTTTCCTATATATTAGATGGGTGTGACTATTCAAATACAAGAGAAGAGAATCTTTAAAATATCCTGAATGGGATGTAGTTACCTCAGTCCTAAAGTCTTAACAATTCTTTGAATCAGAACACAGTTAGCGTTTTGTACTCTTATCTTCATTGGTAAAGATTTCTTTGAGTAGTGCTTCTAATTATTTTCCAGAACTAGGAAAAATATTTTTAGATTTTTTTTTTATTGTTGTAATTTGTTTTCTTAAGGCATAAAACTAGAGGTCAATTAAGTCATTTCACTTCATAATGGTTCATCGAAATAATAAATATCAGAGAACTTATTCTCAAAATGTGAGTTTCTTGATGAAAAGGCAATGTAAAAACAAGTAAGCTAAGGTATTGATTTTATTATTATTTGAATAATCACTTGGATTTATTTCCCATAGAAAAGGGTACACTCCTAAAGCAAGCTCCCAATTCTTGGAAGTAATAGAGGAAGATAATTATATCTTTGTTCTATGTATTAAGTTATACTGTTTAATCTCTCTTGACATCTCAATCTCAAGGCATCTCAAATATGTCAACTGCATACTCCCCGCTGATTTCCTTACAAATAATTCAAGCAATCAATCAACGTTACTCTTAAACCCAAAGTTCTTTCTTGTTCTGTGAGTTATTATGTACCTCTGAATTGGTAGGAATGTGTTCACCAAACTACACTGAACTATTTGCACATTTTAAAATAAAAAATGAAGTGCTAATACTTGCAATTTTTTTTTCTTCTTATTTACAGGTTCATCGGCTGGTGGTAGTAAATGAAGCAGATAGCATTGTGGGTATCATCTCACTATCAGACATTCTACAAGCCCTGGTACTCACACCAGCAGGTATAGATCCTGACTTACCTTTTCTAATAAGTTTGCAACTATGGTAGGTTATAGCATATCATGGTAATCTCATATTGTTGTAGCAAATAACTTTCCCATAAATCCATTACCTATTAGTTGTTATTTTACTTTGACAATATCCCAAGTTTTGTCAGTCTCTTTTTTCTTTTGAGTCCTATGCTTTATATAGTTGTAAAGCAAAGACTTATACAGAAATTCTCATTTTCAAGTATTATGTTGATACTCAAGAATTCCTGGGCAGTCTAAAAATTTTTAAGATTTCCATCATACTCATTCCCATTAATAATAACTCACCTTTACAAAGCAGATTATGGTTTACAAAACATTTTCCTTACAACAGTCCAGTTTAGAAGTTATTAGTACAAAATTTGGTGGTAGTGGAAAAGCTATTTTAAATTTTTGAATATGGATTAATGTGACCATAGGCATGTTTTTAGGAAACTTAATCTTGCAGAGTGGCCAGTTTGGAGATTACTTGAAATATTCCAGGGAAGGAGTTTAAATGCATATGCTGCTGGGGAATACGCAGAAAGGAATGGGTGGATGTGGGAGCTATTATAGAGGAACAGACAGAACTTTTATAGGATCATTGAATGTGGTGATTGAGAGAAACAAGAATGGGAGAGAGAGCTCCAAGGTTTGAGCCAGGGTGCCCAAGAGACTGAAAGTGAATAAATGTGTGTGTACTTTTACATTATTTAAAACAGGCATCATTGATGTTCATACAATACCATAAAGTTCATTTTGCCTATATGATAACAGGTGCCAAACAAAAGGAAAGTGAAGCAGAATGACCACGGTGAACATAGAAGTCTTCATTGAATGTATGAGAACGTGAACAAAGTTTCTCGGTCAAGGTTTTGCCTCACGAACACTGACTGCAATAGAAGAAAGTAATGGTTATGAGAATGTCGATCGCGGTAGAGTGATGGGTAATCTTTATTTTCCCCAGTGATGTCTAAACTAAGCATGACAAAGAGAGCTTGATAGGTTTAAAGATTATCTTGTTTAAAAAAAAATCTATATTTCCAGACCTTTTCTGAAAGATTTAATATGCTATCATCCTTTAAATTGTACTATGTTCTGAAATTCTATCACTTTTTGCAATTGAAAGAGCTCATTGATAGCCAAGTAACAGGTAAATGTGACATAAGGTGAGTGTATGGCATATTCCTAACCTAGTGCCTTATGTCAGAATACAGCAATATGTCATCACTGTTGCCCATCACTGTTGGAGAAAGTATTTGTGTGAAGAGAAAACTGTGTTTGAATGTGAAAGTCTCTGAACTTATTACCAAATCAGTTTAAGTTTTCATTAGATTTGTCATAAAAGCTGTACTTTGAATATAAATAGATTTACTTTAAAACTTTAATGAGTTTTGTGTTTAAATGTTGCATTCTGGACTAAGATGTAAAACAAGACTGATTTTAAAAACAGCTTTATTTATTTTTACTTTCATGGCAATTTTTTACACATCTTTTGGTGGATAGTAAAAACTTCACCATATCCATTAATAAACTGTTGATTGTTATACAAAAAAGTGGCAGATTTCTCGTTATTTGTTTGGACCTGAAGAGGATATGGCTTCCTGAATAACCTTTATTAGACTTAAAAAGTTAAAAGTTTCTAAAAGCATGCATTGAAATCTATTACTCTGTACTGTATTGTAAATAAGCAGCAGTTATTGAGGAAATGAAGTGCCAGAGAAATGTCTATTTTTTTTCTTGTGTATCTCAATGTAAAATCATGATGTTTGTATGACTGCTAATACAATTATTTTTTTTGTAAATTCTATTGTGGCATATACAGTATTGTCATACAGTTGCAAGGAGAGAGGAACATTTCCTAATGTAAATGCTCTGAAAATGCTGAGACTATATAATTGTAGATTTTCTTTGCAGTTTGAAAAAATTAAAACAAGTCCTACTCTCTCTTATTTTGTTAGAGCAGTTCTTAAAAAATATTACATATTTGTGCATGTATTGAATAAGATTCTACATGCCCTTTTTGACTCAAATATTTATCTTCATTTAAAGCAAAATTAGCCCTTTTGTCCAAACTCCCTCCAACAAAAGAATCTTTTATTGATTCCTTAAGTCTCATAGTTTCTTTACACTCCTCTTATAAAACTGATTATGTTTGATTCAAAATTGCCAAGAAAATTTTCTTGTAATAAGGTGCCAGTTTTTCTTTTCTTAGTAGAGCAAATCTTCTATTTGTGTCTCTGTTCTCAGTGTTTGTATTTGTCTGTGCACATGTTACGTGTATGTGCATGTTTGCTCTCACCTACACATCAATGCTTTGGAAAATAATCATAGCTGTTTGGGTTGAACAGTAGTTACATTACTCAACTTGTGAATCATGAAATACTCATGTCACTCTTTGTAAAGAAGAACATTTTTGTTTGTTCAATCTGGCAGAGGCTGTGTGGTCCAGCATTTAAATGATGACTTTCCTTCTAAGAGAAATGGTAGAACTATAAGTTTTCTTTAATCAGGTTTGTTTTGGGTTTTTTTTTGTTTGTTTGTTTGGAGAGGAAGAAACAAGAAAGTCTTAAGAAAGACTTAATATAGTCTTGAAGCCTGGACAGTGCCTTAATCCAGATTTACATCTCTTACAGTGTCCCTCTCCTCCATCTCATTCCCCTAAATTGATATTACTAAGAATCTATAATTTTTGTTATTTAGGAAAGAACTGAAGATGATTTCCCATTGCTGTTGAAGTGGGAAAGAATCTCCACAGCAAATAACAGAAGGTTGATTCATCAAAAAAAGAAATCTATTAGCACTGACACTTTCCTTACTTTCCATATGGACATCACATTCAATAGAGGGCTCTTTTCTCTATGTTTAGTCATTAGATCTAGTAGTTAACAGAATGTCAGGCTTATGTTAAAGTATAATGAAGATTTGCAGAAGTTATCAAGAATTGTTTCTAAAGTGAAGCATCTTTTTTTCATCATTAAGGTCCACATTACAACTAATTACTACTTTCTTCAAGAAAAGTAATACATTGTGCTACATAAATGGTAAGGACAAGGTGTTTTATTCATCTTGTTTACCTTGCAGCTCTGGAAAATGGATGAGCTTGTAAATATTCGTAACACCACCCCTCACCCCCGACCCCGGTGGTTTTGAGTTATTTGCGTTTTATGTATAGGCCTATGTCCTTAGCATGGTTGAAATTATGTTTGTATGTTACAAATAATATTTACCTCCAGATTTTAATTTTCTATTCTGTCACTTTTCTTAATCGACTAGGACAGGGATTCTTAACATTTTTTGTGTGTCATAGATCCTTTTTGTCAGCCTCATGAAGCCTATGGACCCCTTTTCACAATCATGTTTTTAAAGGCATAAAATAAAATATCTTTACAAAGGAAATCAATTACATTGAAATTCAGCTATTCAGATTTTTTAAAACAAGTTCATAGACCCCAGGCTAAAAGCCCATGGTCTAAGGTCTTAAAGTGAAGACTTGTGCCAAACAAGTTCGAATGTATATTAAATATATTCCTAAAGAGAGCAGTTGGAAGTTGTGATGTGACTCCTCGGTGAAACAGCTATCGAGAGAATCATTCAAGTTCTTGTTACCTATCTCTAAAGAGGAAGCACTGAATCAAAAACAAAAATTCTCACTATCACCCTTAGCAACAAAGCATAAAGAAATAGCAGTAGAATCAATGCTAAACAAAGACTCAGGGGTCTTTTTGCACCCTGTCTAACCTCTACAAGTTATTTTTCTTCTTCATCTCTCTGAGCCTCAGTCTTCCCATCTGTAAAATGAGGAAGTTGTACAAGGTAACCTTTTATAGAATTGATGAATTCATGTGTGTGATAAACTTAAGCAAATTAGTAATCATTTTGATAATACACATCAAATCAAAATGTTCTTAAAATAACAACTTAGGGAAACATCCAAACCATGGCTTTCAATACAAAAATCACTAGGCTGTCTCTGGGGAATGATGTTGTACCCTAACTATTCAACTTTTTAAAAATCACTTACCCTTGGAGGGAGAAAGCCAGCAGATAGCTTGTAGAGGAAATGAATCATTGTGGGAACAGGCCAGAGATGAACTCTTGGGGTCCATAGGGCCATAACCCCTTATGTGTTTTCCTATTTTTTAAGCACTTTCACAGGATTTCTACCCTATGCATTTCTATATCGAGACAAATCTTTTCCTGTAGTATGGACACAGTCTTAAAAAATATCCATCTGCAGCCAAATCCTTTGGGAAATATCTGGAAAATAGATGATAACAAATTCCACTCTACAATATTTTTGCCTTCATGGAATACTATAAAACAGACACAAAGATTGTTCTTTTTCACACGAGACTACATTGAAAGAGTTCAATTTGCTGATCTTTAAACAAAGTAGACTTGTTACACAGCATACTTTTAAAAAATTCACTTGAAGTTTTTTTTTTTTTTTTGCACAGTGAAGTAATAAGCATAGTTCCTTTTAATAAAGGATGTTCATATTTTCTTCTTGGTTATGTAATTTTTTTCTTGCCCAAAACAGTTTTATTAAATTTTTTTATCTTTTGATGGCCCCATTACTGTGATAATTGCTTCAAAATCATGTTGTACAAATATTCACTAATAAAGTGGAATGAGTTAAAATTATCGTAAGGTTTCTTTGAATTAATTAATAAGTGTGAGCAAATGTATTGAATTGAACCCACAGAAGGTATCTGGGTTCCTAGAGAGAAAATCTCAGTAAATAGGAGAGGACTTCAGATGGCCTTAAAAAGATCTGACATATAAATAGTAAGAGGTTCTTCCTGGTATTTGAAAAACAAGGAAATCCAAAAAGAAGAGCATCAGCTTTGGACACCTGTAACCTTCACTTAGAATATTTTTGTAGGTAAAACTCATATACTAGTCACCTATTAAATAAAATGTATTCTTCTGGTAGACATCACTTTGGTTACTGCCTAATGATATTTTACAAAGTCTAGGTCCATTTCCTATCCAAAATATTTTCTCTCAAAAGGTAATATATTTCAAAGATCCCTCAGATTTTTCCTTGGTTTCACATTGTAAATATTAAATATTGTCAAAGAAAGGAGTATTTGAGGTAATGTGATGATGGAAGTCAGGACTTCCTAGTAAATTGGTACCAACTACACAGACTTACTTTCCCAAGAAACTCTTCATCTGAAATTAAAGGCTAAAAACAAAACAAACAAAACATGCCAGTCTCAAAGACTATGATACATTCAATGAAAAGTTTACCAGGCCTTAACAGATGTGAAATGCCTAAGGCTTTTTCTTAGGGACACACTTCCTACCCCATATTGGCTGCTGGACTTACGGCTCCCTTTCCTAAACCCAGAGCTGCCATCTCCCCACGCCCAGCCACTCTCCAGATGCCCCACCATTACTGTTCCCCTCATAATATGTACCATGAGGAAAGTCAAGTTCAGAGATCACAAAGGGCATATGCCGGCTACCCCACATGTGGCTACATTCCCCCTCAGGGCCCTGATAGTAAACTCCTACTTATTCCCCTACCCTAGATGGGCTGTTAGCCTTTGCACTTCCTGTCTTGGTGCTATTGGATATAGGATGAGAGAATCTTAGGGAAATAACCTCCTGGGGACTTGTTTTCTTCATTTACATAGCAAGAAGATTAGACTAGACCACCTCTAAAATCTCTTCAACTTGAATCTCTGACCCTAGAATCTTTGATTTTTGTGCCTTCCATATTCTGGTGTTCACTGAAATTTAGCTTTCTCCTAAAGATACCTAAAGATTCTCCTAAAGATACATATTTTGTGGTGCTGCTCCCTTGTCCATTTTACCTCCACAAAACCTCATATTCTTACCACAACCTCCAAGTTCAGGCCTTGTCACCTTGAGCTACTATAATAGCTTCTAGTCTCCTTGCTTCAGTTTCCAATCTCTCCATATAGCACACGCCACACATACTGTATCACTCCCCTACCCCAGCTCAAAAAGTTCTAGGCACTCCCTGTATCTAGCAAAAAATACAAAATCTTCAGTTTGGCCATTTCTCTTCAGTTTATTTTGCAAGATGTTATACATTGACACAGTCTGTGCCATTGACCACTTCAGTGCTTTTGGGCGACTTTCTCCTGTGGCTAGAATGTGCTCTTTCTTTACTCTCACTCTTAGAATCCCTACCCTTTTCCAAAACTCAGCTTTAAGTTCCTCTCACCTTCCCAAATTACCTTGTATTGATTTTAGATTTTGTATTTACTAATATATGTAATAATTTCTTGTATCATGTAAAATCCTTGAAGACAGGGATTATTTCATATTATGCTTTTTATCCCCAGCAAGAAGTACAGGGCCTGGTGATATATTTAAAACACTTTCCAGATAGTTTTATAATGATAATTGATTGATCAATCCGGTACTAATTGCTGAGAGCCTGAGGTCAAGAAGCAAAGTTGACACATCCCTTGCTTTTCCCCTATAATATTTTCAGCAAACACCTCTTTTCCTTTAATATTTGTTCTATCTAATCCAGATATTGTTGCTGTTATCTGTGGATTTCCAGATCATGGTTCTACCAATGTACCTCAACTCAGGGGCATGCTGGAACCAGCTCTAGAGAGCCAGTTGTTAAATTTCCATTGTGAACATTTATACCTTGGGAATTGGCAAATGTTACAAATCAGGACTTGGTGTATTGTTTTGTTGATTTTTAGACTAACAAAGTGATAGAGAAATATTAATAATAAAAATTACACTTAAAACCTAATACTTAGTCATACCTTAGATAAAAACCCCACCAAGACCTTTTCCAACCCCGTCATTTGAATTTGTCCCAACTACCAGAATTTTTAATTATAACTCTGAGTCCCTAACAGAAGAAGTTTCAGACTGTAAATGTGCCATATACACAGATTCATGTAAATAAAGAAAATTATAGACTCAGAAATATGTAAGTCACCTTTTTGTGTGGGAGAAGAGGAGATTTGGGATCTATTAATACCAAAGATCTACCTCAGCCTTCCCTTATCAAAGGAGGCCAGATTAGTACAGTGGGGATAAACATCCACCAACTCTGCTCCACCTTCCTGAGGAAGAGAGGGGAAAATAAATACCATCCCCTATGCCAGATTTTAAAAAAAAGTAAAAATGCGATTGAGATTGGAAGCCTGAAAGAAAATGAAGGCAAAAATAGAACCCAAAAGATCAAACAAGGAATGGAACGTTCCAAAGGGCACAATACATTTACAACCCTATAGGTTTTCTAGGAAAATAATTACCATGTGGGCAATTGCCTTTGGTTTTATTCCTTTTGTATCCTGGTTCTTCCACTACTCCTAGATCTCTGCTTTAAGGACAACATCATAAGAAATATATTAGTTATAGAAATACATGCTCAGCAGCACAAAAAAGCAGGGAATCAAAGGTATATAAAGGGGAAGGTCTTTGAGGTGCTCAAGAAAAAACAAGAGAGCAGCAAAATTTTTCAGAATTTCATTGACTGGAGTCCTTAACACCATTTAAGTTACTCTTCACTGTTCACCAACAATTTGAGCCAAATAGAGATCAATGCTCCAGGCAATCAATAAGCATTATTAGCCTCCATCTACACACCAGAGGAACAGACAGCCTCAGAATCAGGAGTTTCAGTCCTTTCTTCTGCACACATACACACTGACTATGTTTACCTGAATAAGTTCCTTAATTGTTCCCAGGAAATTCTCTAAAATGGACGAATTGTTATGACATTGGGGAAACAAAGATGAAAATAAAATAGTTCTTGCCTTCAAGAAGCTTACAATCTATCAAGGAGATCCATATGAAAGAATATACAATATATACAATGTAAAAACAAGGTAATTTGAGAGGGGTTACTTGTTTCCCCAAATTCTTAAAAACTAACTTACTTTTATTGCATTAATCCAAATTATGCTCCACCACTCTTTTCGTTCAACAACTTCAGTAGAAATCTAAATTCTGACAATAAAGAAACCAGATCAAGACAACAACAAAGGAAGAAGCATCCTTGGGTCTGAATGTAGTATTTGGAGAGCAAGATAACACAAATTTCTCCATTAACCTAACCTCTCCTTCAAAAAAAAATGTTCATAAAGTAGACCTAAAATAGTAACTAATAACCCCCTAGAGAAGAATAGGACTTGAGACTTTCATGTGGTAGTGATTATTTCTTACTTTTCTAGAACCACTCAGTGTTAACCCACATTTATAGAAACTTTTAAAGGTTTACAAAGCGGTCTCCTAACAACCACTTTGTGAATTAAGGAGTGTTATAATGCCTGTTTTATAGATGGGGAAACAGCCTCAGAAGAGGCCCTATCACTTAGTCAGAGTTGCAAAGCTAATGGTTTCAGAACTAGGACTCAAGTCTAGGTTTTATGTCTGACCAGCAGATAAATTATTACTTTTTGACACCTTGAAAGGAAAGTTTTCCAATTCACTATTTTTAACATTCTTACTCTGCTGATACATTATACCAAGTCAGGGACAGACCCCTATCCTCAAGAATCACATAGTTTTAAGTCCATTCAAAGTAAATACATCATACATTGAAACACTTATTAAAAGCATAACTTGGGTACATCATAAAACTGCACCTGGAAATTCTATTTACTTTCCTATAAATTAGGTGTCTAATCTGTTTTTTAGAAGAGTTTCCAAGCATTATTTTTGAAGTGGGTGTAAGATGTACTTTCTCTTAGTGTTTGCAATAGGTTTGGGGGAAAAGACATTGCTTTCTTCCAACTGTGGTAATAAAATTATAGTCTTAGTAACTAGGGAACAGACTTGGGAAAAGATAATGAGTTGCTGTTCTAGACAATTGTTCCCTCAATAACTGTTTCCTCCTGCCACTGAGATCGCTGCCAAAGCTGCAGCTTGCTTTCAATTGAGTAATTATTTTAAAATGTAAGCTCTGCTGATCTTCTAGGGTATAATTCATCCAACAATAAACATTTAATGTTGGCACTATCACTTTGACCTTAGACAAATCGGTTCATTTCTCTGGACCTCAGTTTCCTCATCTGTAAATGAGGAACATGAACAAGATGACCTCTAAGGTTCTCTCTAACTCATATATTCATAATTGAAAGGGGCCTCTACCTAATTCCTGTGTACAAGGTATCTAGACAAAAGGCATTGGGCATGATGGATAGAATGATAGCCTCAGATGGACAGCCTCAGAATCAAAAGTCTTGAGTTTAAGTCCTTTCTTCCACACACATTGACTATATTCCTGGATTAAGTCCCTTAATTGTCCCAAGGCAATTCTCTGAAATGGAACAAATGCTAATCTATATGGGTAGAAGACTTAGTTACTCAGAATTCTGTACCATGAAATCACAGGTTTAGACCAAAATAAAAAATTCAGAAGACTTGGATATGGAAGGAAAGTAAACTGGTGAGCCAGACATGGCTCCTGCCCTCAAGGAGTCTATAAGGGAGTATAAAATAGGTCAGGTGCACAAATAAAACTTGGTATATGTGTATGAGAGAGAAGTGAACAAGAAATACTGAAATGCTGAGGATTAGCCATTCCCTTAAAAATCAGCCTTGTCAGGCCTGAGATTTAGTCAATGTATGAAGAAGCTTGGTGGGTGGTGACTTCTGTGCCTCTATCAGAGAGCAACAGGAGGACAGGGGTTTCTTTTTTTCCTTTCATCTCATAAATAATAGTATCTCACAAAGGTGCTACTTGAGCATAAGAGACCCTACCTCCCACTCCAAAATCAGAGAGAAAAAAGGGGGACAGCATGGTTCCCATCAGCAGAGCAGCTGGCATTCACAGAACTCACCTCCAGGGAACAGTCCCCAGGAGCAGAGGAGACAGTTCCCAGGCTTGTGCCCATTGGCATGAGGGAAGAGAATAAGCTTTGAGAGTGGCAGAGAGAACAGGCCTGTGAGGCCCTACTGAGTGACCTGTCTGCTGGAGATGCTGCACCCCAGGGGAGCTGGCTTAAGTCCCCAGAAGATTAGGAAGGGTCCTGGGGCATCACAATGCCGTGGCACTGCCGCCCTCATCGTGTGGGTTCCCACCTCACCTGTTCCATTGACAGACACACTGCATTTGTGGGACAGCACATCCTGGCTTCATGGGGACTGTGTTTTTTACCTCTTGTTACTATTACACCATCTTTAAAAAAAAAAAATTTTTTTTTACAACATTATCCCTTGCACTCACTTCTCTTCCGACTTTCCCCTCCCTCCCTCCATCTCCTCCCCAAGATGGCAAGCAGTCCTATACATGTTAAATATGTCACAGTATATCCTAGATACAATATATATGTGTGCAGAACTGAACAGGTCTCTTGTTGCACAGGAAGAATTGGATTCAGAAGGTAGAAATAACCCGGGAAGAAAAACAAAAATGCAAACAGTTTACATTCATTTCCCAGTGTTCTTTCTTTGGGTGTAGCTGATTCTGTCCATCATTGATCAATTGTAACTGAGTTAGATCTTCTCTTTGTTGAAGAAATCCACTTCCATCAGAATACATCCTCATACAGTATCGTTGTTGAAGTATATAATGATCTCCTGGTTCTGCTCATTTCACTGAGCATCAGTTCATGTAAGTCTCCAGGCCTCTCTGTATTCATCCTGCTGGTCATTTCTTACAGAACAATAATATTCCATAACATTCATATACCACAATTTACCCAACCATTCTCCAATTGATGGGCATCCATTCATTTTCCAGTTTCTAGCCACTACAAACAGGGCTGCCACAAACATTTTGGCACATACAGGTCCCTTCCCCTTCTTTAAGATCTCTTTGGGATATAAGCCCAGTAATAATGCTGCTGGATCAAAGGGTGTGCACAGTTGGATAACTTTTGGGGCATAATTCCAGATTGCTCTCCAGAATGGCTGGATTCGTTCACAACTCCACCAACAATGCATTAAGTGTCCTAGTTTTCCCGCATCCCCTCCAACAATCATCATTATTTTTTCCTGTCATCTTAGCCAATCTGACAGGTATGTAGTGGTATCTCAGAGTTGTCTTCATTTGCATTTCTCGATTCAACAGTGATTTGGAACACTTTCATATGAGTGGAAATAGTTTCAATTTCATCATCAGAAAATTGTTCAGATCCTTTGACCATTTGTCAATTGGAGAATGGCTTGATTTCTTCCTATTACACTATCTTAATAAATGCTTTGAGCTCTTTGTATCACCTGGATGTTAAAGGTATACTCTTGATGGAGGGTGCCCAGGTGTAAGGACACACACAGATTTGGGCACCAAATCTATAGCCGTCTTGGGGTGCTGCCCCTCAGTTTGAATATCACCTTATTCTTTTCAGAGCACTTTTCTTCCCACCATCCTTACTCCCAACAATCCTGTGAGGCAAGAAGTTCAGGGATTATCCCTATTTTTCTGGTGAAGAAACTGAGATAGCAAGAGAAGGAACTTGCCCACCATCCTCCAACATTGTTATGTCCTGTCATAGAGTACTGCAGCTGGAAAGGACCTCAGAAGTCAGTCCCTCTAACACCCTTACACTTAAGGAACAGGGCGCTCACAAAGGAAAAGTGATTTGCCTAAAGTCACTTAATGGATGGCAGAGCCAGGATCAGCGCCAGGGTCTTTCTAGTATACAAGGAACCTCCTCACTTTTGCCCCTGTGCTATATATTTTAAAATTCTTTCAGAATATTATTTCCAATTTTATATAACTGACATCTTCAACTATTTGGAAAGAACGTACCTTCTTGGGAGTCTGTTAGCATGACAAGTTTTTGCTCTGTTCCATTTAAAGGCTTCCAAGCTTAATCAAACCTAAACAGAAGGCGATTATGATAGGAAATGTAAAGACAGTGAAACTACTGTGTATGTGCACGTGTGTTGGTGGAGGAGAGAAGGGCAAGGAGAGGCCGTTCATGGACTTGAATGTTGTATTCTATAGGCTGACTTCACAACCAGATGCAGTGTGCTGCTTCTACTAGTGTGACTTCTTTTAATCCAGCTGGCAGCAGAGGAGAAGGTCCAACTTGGATGCAGGGCAAAGAGGGAAGGGAAATTTAACAACTAATCAGAGAGAAACTCAGAATGGCAGCAGAATTTGCCTGGTGATGAGTCATTTGAACTCTGTGTGTACTGAAACTCTCCAATTTTGGTTCCACTTCTGAGAGGACAAATGTGGTATTTCAGTAAAAACCCAGAGGTAAGAATGTAGCATAAGATTGACAGTCAAATAGCTTTTACCAGAACATTTGTAATAAATTAGAACAGAGTGTGAGATTAAGGCCTTTTCTTCTATTATCCCTACTGACTAAAATGTTTCAAAGCTGAGAAATAAAAAACTTGTTAAGAAATTTGGAAGTCTTTGAATTCCAGCCATCAAAATCTCCTTAGTTCACTTAACTTTTTATTTATTGCAATTTTTAAAATATTAACCTCAAAATTATTTATTTTTGAAACTTTATCCTGAATGATTTAGAGAGAATCTAAAATAACTTCCTCAGATAAAATGATTTTCCAGAACCTACGGTTTCAGGTACACAGACCACATTTCTTCCACTCTCATTCCATCCAATGTTGTGTCTATAACCTGACTTTTGTCATTTTTGTTTGTTGTTCAGTTGTTCTGGTCAAGTCTGGCTTTGTGACTCTCATTTGGGGAGTTTTTTGTCAAAGACACTAAAGTAATTTGCCATTTCTTTCTCCAGCTCATTTTAAAGATGAGGATCCTGAGGTAAACAGGGTTAAGTGACTTGCCCAGGGTCACACAGTTAGTAGGTATCTGAGGTCACATTTGAACTCAAGAAGATGAGTCTTCCTCATACCGGCACTCTGTCCACTTTGCCAGCTCACTGCCCCTTTCCTTGCCCTTACCTCAGTACTAAGTTACTACCATCCTTGTCTCCTACCCCAGCGCAGACATGTTAACAGAGCGTGCCATTTCTCTTCCATCTAGGAAAGCATCATGTCATTCTACAAGGAGTATTGGATCAGTAGCCAGTCTTTAGTCCCAGCTGTCCCTAACAAGTCATGTGACCTTAGGTAGATTGCTTCAACCCTCTGGGCCTCAAGGGAACTGGACTTTATAAAATCAGGGAACTGGACTTAAAAATAACTTCCTTTTCCTTTTTTTTTAACTTGAAAAATTTTCAATTTAAATACAAAATTAGAAAAAAATTGTCATGTACATAGCAGACCATAAGAGAGGATTTAATATAAAATAAACAAGTTTCCATTTCAAGATAACCCATTTAATACTACACATTTTCAAAGCTACCCAGCTTTTTTTTTTTTTTTTTTTTGCTTCTTTGTAGGTTTTTTGTTCTCTGCTATGCACTTTTTACTTCATTTTTCCCCTCTCTACTCCCTCCCACCTTAAAGAAGGCTACAATTAAGCATAGATATATAAGCCTATACATAAATATCTATAAACATACATTTATGCCCTCACATATATATATATATATATGCAAGATTGTCATCTGCATGCTTTTCTGAAGGTATAGAATCTTCCTTCAGAGGTCCAATTCTTTCCATGTTTTTCTAAATCTAAATCACAATTCATCATTTCTTATACCATGTAATAGTCCATATTCTATCTTAGAGATTGTCATTGAAAGATTTTTTCCCAATTTTCTTCATGTCTCCTATTCTCAACTACATAGGTTTTATTTATACAAGAAAATTTTAATTTAAAATAATCAAAATTATTCCTTTTACACTTCAACAATGCTTAGTTTAAGGTATAGTACTGTTGAATCTACGTCTCTTACATCTTTTTTCCTAGTTTCCTTGAAGTCTCTGATCTTTTGCTTTTCTAAATGAACTTTGTTATTTTTTCTAACTCAGTAAATTATTTTTTTTTAGTAATTTAAGTAGAATTATATTGAATAGATTAAATTGTCACTTTAAAATATAGGCTTTACCTATCCATGAACAATAAATATTATTTCAATTTTTCAGATCTAAGTTTATTTGTATAAAAACTATTTTATGTTTGTGTTCATATAGTTCTTGTGTCCATTTTGGTAGGTATACATGTACTCTATGGAATATAGGATTCTAAGATTTACAGTCCTTCGATGTAGAAAATGCTGGATCTCATGTAATCCTTATTGTAGCTCCTTGATATTTTTTTCCTAGTTACTTCCAATATGTTCTCTTTAATGTGGAAACTTTGAAATTTGATTATGATATTCCTGTAAGGTTTTCTTCTGGAATTGCTTTCAGATGATAATTGTTAGATTTTTTTTTCCTATTTCTGCTTTTCCTTCTTGTTTTAGAATTTTAGGGCATTTTTCCTTGATAAATTCTTGTAATATTGTACTAAAATTCATTTTATAGTAATTTTCAGGTAATCTGACCATTCTTATGTTATTTCTCAATTTGTCCTCTAGATCAGTTGTTTTTTCTAATGAGATATCTCACTTTCTCTTCTATTTTTTCCCATTTTTGGATTTTGTTTTATTATGTCTTGGTGCCGTGGTACATCTTTAGCTTCCCCTTGTTTGCCCTATTCTACTTTTTGATGAATTATTTTCTTCCTTATGTTTTTGACTCTCTATTTCAAGTTCGTTAACTTTCTTTTCATAATTTTATCTTCCTCTTTTTTCCCCTAAGTTTTCCTCTCTTATTTGATTTATAAAGAACCTTTCAAGTTCTTCCAAGAACTCTTTTTGTGCTTGGGGACTATTTGACATTTGTCATTGAAAAAGGAGTGGCTTTTTATTAAGTTCATTATCTTCCTTTGAATAGGAACCCAGATCTTTTCTATCCTCATAGTAACTATCGATGGTTCAGTTCTTTCTCCTTTGCTTACTCATTTTTATTTTTTGTTTTATATTTTTTGGCAGTTTTATATATTTTAGCACTAATTACATTAGTGTAATTAAATTGTATCCCCCAGGGATGAGAAATGATGCCTCAAGTCTCAGGTCCTTCTTACCGTTATTTTCTGAAGTCTGTGCTGAGCCTCAACTTTTGGCTCTCCTTTCCACTCCAAAGCCATAGCTAGGGATCCCACGCTGTCCTGCCAATGAACTTGCTCCCTGCAGTCCTGGTCTTGCTCTCTTCAGTAACTGTCAACTCCAGTGGTCATTTATGCCCTGAAACTGAAACCAGGAACTGCTCTCCTGCAAATGTCCACAGACAACAGGACCCTCACACCTCACAAGTGCACTCACCAGGTGTGTGCAAGTGCCTTCTCCCCATAGCCACAGCCCAGGACGTTCCTAGATCAGCACACCTGAGCTTGGAGTCCCTCGACTATGGAAGACCCTTCAGTCTTCTCCAACTTAACCATGAGCACTGTCTGCAAAATGAATGTTTCTAAGGCCAAAGCTGCCCCTCAAATGAGCTACCCTCTTGGACTTTGGGGGGAACCCTTGGGAAACTCCCTCAGATAAGCTCTCCCCTAAGAGACCCGCCCAGGGAATCAAGATAAAGTGATTTCATTCCTACTTAGCCCCACCAATTTCTATCCAACTCTATTGAGTTGGAGATTAGTCCAGGGACACTCATTCAATTAGAAGATTATTCTGATTCCAACACAAAACTGCTTCCAGCCCTCGCCAAGAGCTACCCATATAACAAGCTTCCTCCAGCCCAACTCCTTGCAGAGGATCTAAAAGCAGGAATCATGCCAAGGAACCTCTCTTTCTCCTGGCATAGCTGCAACCCTCTGCCCACTGAAAAGTCATTCTTTGCAGCATTACTCCCTCTTTATCTCTCACTTATTTCTCTAACAGGACCCTACCCCTCTTTACCTCTTTACCTCTCTGTCAGGATTTCTTTACTAGATTTACTTCTCTGTCAAGACCCTGCCACTAAGGAAGTCAGCCTGCAAAAGCTGGCTTCTCAGCTCTAATAATAAACTTCTTTTGCCAGTTTAACTTTTCAGGTTCATAAATTCATTTACGAAGCACCTGTGCTGACCAGAAGAGGGTTCCCACAACTCCCTGCCCTGTGCCGAATTTCATCATTTTTGGCTCCCTGACCGGGAATCAAGGGGAGCTGAACCTCACCATTTCCATCTTGTCTCCCTCTTTACAATGCAAGTTTTTTTAGGAAGTGTTTTTGCCTTTTTTGTATCTTCGTTGCTTAGCACAGTGCCTTAATAAGCATTTAATAAATACTTACTCATTGCTCAAATAGGGGGGGAAAAAAAGGAAATTTTGAGAAGAATGTCATAGAATCATAGATTTAGCATAAAGACACCTGGGAGCATTTATTTCAATGCTCTCATTTTAAACATGAGGAAACTAAGACCCAGATAGATGAATTGACTTGTCTGAGATTTCACAGGGGACAAGGAGGCCAGTAGCACTACTTTTCTATTCATTCCCAATTACTTTGCTTTCATTGTCTGTATAAGTCATTTTGAAATCTAATTTGATCAATGAATTCCCTTTAAATATATATTGTTATCTTTAAATAGTTCTCCTTTTTCTTCCTCAATGGAATTCTTTGTGTTTATGCTATCAAAATTTTGTTGTTAAAAGTATCTCATCCTTCCTAGGATTACTTTTCTTAAACAATTTTAGACCATAGGGTCCAATATACATTTCTTGTAAACTCTTTTGAGGTCCTTTCTCCCAATATCTAGAGTACAGATCAGACTATATCCATAATTTCTCCTCCTCTTATCTCAAATTCTGAGTGTCAGTATAGACAATGTAGGAGCATAAAGAATGTTAGATTTGGAAATGGAAAAACTTGATCCTGTCTCAAAAATCCATGGTATAACTGGATGAAATAAAAGACCTATTTACATATAGATCTGGAAAGCAAATATGAATTCTATTTTCTACTGTTAGGCTCATGAAATTCCAGTCCAAATGAAGACTCAGTCATTCTGAACTGAAATGACTGTTCATCTTGATAGATTTAGGTTTCATAATGTCATATAATTTCAAAGAACCTCTCCTTTTTTAACTCTTCCTTTGTTTCATCTTCCTCCTCCCAACTTCAAGTGTGGATAAGTCCCAGGAAAAAATCTTCCACTCTCCTCTTTCCTCTCCTTTTCCTTTCTTCCTTTTCCCTCTTCCTCCTTCCCTTTCTCCTCCTTTCCTCCCTCTCCCTTCCTTTGCCTGTCTCTCCCTCCCTCTCCCTGTCTCTGTCTCTCTCTCTTTTTTCCTGTTTGTCCCTTTTTCTCTTTCTGTCTCTTTCTTTCTGTGTCTGTCTCTTTTTCTTTCTCTGTTTCTTTTTCTCTCTGTCTCTGTCTCTCTCTCTCTCTGTCTCTCTGTCTATCTCTCTCTTTTTATTTCTAACCTTATATACTCCCAGGGCTTCAATTACCATCTCTAAGATGATTATAATACCTCATTCCCACATCTCCAACCACTTGCAGATGGCTACACCTGGACTTCCTACCCACATCTCAAATTCAGTCTGTCCCAAACTGAACTCATTATAAACTTGCTCCTCTAATTTGTCTATTTCTATTGCTAGCATCTGCCACCATCATTCCTAGTCACCCAGACTTAAAATCTTTGAATTATCTTTCACTCTTTCCTCATTCTCACTTCACACACTCATGATTATTAGTTGATATCAACTAGCTAACAAGTCTCAAATTAGCTTTTAGAAAAGGCTAATTATTAAGGTGATATGGTAAAGGTTTGTATAAAACATTTCCCCAGAAGTCTGTGAGCCACTCTTCCAACAAGACATAGAGTCCAGGGGAAATGAGGCTCAAACTTGGAAGGTGGATGAGGCGAAAGAGTAAACTCAGCAGCTCCATAAAGTCCTTTTGATATGAGTGAACTCTGTTAAAATTGTGTAAAATAATCACTAAAACTTTGATCTGCAAAAGAAAAGAGATTGGGGTCTCCCAGGCTCCAAAGAGTCTAGGAGAAAGCATACTTTCCAGGCTGGACTTTTCTAAAGCAAATCAATCCCTTCCCTCCCCCCAATTGATCTTTTTGGGAAACCGGATCCCTCATTCAGGCTGAAAAAGCCTTCAAAGTGATTTTCATTTAACTGGGAGATCTGAGCCTGATATTGATAAGTATATCTAGGCCTGGAGATATTGGCTTTCTTTTCAACTGGGAACTTCAGTCTCAGATTTCCTATTAAAAGGCAATTTTAAACTCATTTCTTTGCTGAATGTCCAAAGCAGAATTATGCCTTGTCAAGGAACTTCTGTACAACATCTTACAAAGTCTGTATCTGGCTTCAAGTGCAGATACTGCTACCAGCTGTTCTAGAGACACTGCTCAGGATATTGGCGGAGAGATGGAAGGTTTAAAACCTATGGACCCATCAGAGCTCACAAGATCTTCTTCTAACCAAGGAAGTATGTAGGTGATCACAGCCAAGTTGATTCTTTTTCAGGGCTGTTCTCTCCTTCCCACCACTAAACATTCAACTCTTGATTCAAATTAGTTTTTATGCAGACTCCAGAAGGTGCAAACTAATCTCTCAGCAATTCTGAACATACCTAAAGAGGAGCCCTAGACCTAGACCTAGACTTAGGAACAGTTCATATCTGGTAAACATAGGTAAATATATCAGGATTAAATAGGGTGACTAAACAGAGTAAGATAAGTATCACAGTGAATAGAAGCTGAACCTGGAGTCAGGAAGACTCTTCTTCCTGAATTCAAATCTGACCACAGATACTAGTTACCACTTAACTCTGTTTTTCTCAGTTTCCTCATCTGTAAAATGAGCTGGAGAAGGAAACCACTTCAATGTTTTTTCCAGGGAACATCCCATATAGAGTAATTAAGAAGAGTAGGACATAAGCAACTGAACATTTTCAACCCCATACTTACAGAATTGATACTGTATAGAGAATCAAATTATACCTATCCAACTATGCCATAGTACAAAGACTGATAGGTCTAGAATCCAATCAGAGCCCAATTCAGCTTCAAATTCATCCTAGCTGTGTGGGCAAATCATTTCATACCTCTGTTTGCCTCAATTTCCTTATCTGTAAAATGGGGAAAATATTAATACCTACCTCCCATGAGTGTTGTGAGCATGAGATGATATTTGTAAAGTTCTTTGCAAATCTTAAATCACTTTATAAATGCTAACTGTAATGTCCAGGATAGCTTTCTCAAGAGTCTCTGGACAGGCCTTGCTCTTAGCAGGAGAGCCACCACGAGGATGGTCAGGGATAGAAACTGAAGTCTGGCGTCTGGAGTCTGAGATCCAGCTGGAGCACACACTCTCACTTGAGTCTGCTTATTTCAAGTCCTCTCAGCCCTTAAATACTCTAGTACAATTACATCACTACAGCACACTGAGCATGTGCCAATGTAAAACCATTATATCACCATATCACATTAAATATTAAGGACATGTGAACTACAGAACCATCATCTCATCAATTACACTGAGTAAATACCATGCTGTAAGTATTTTTGCTTCAAGTATACTTTTATAATGTTTGGGCTAGTTCCCTGGAAGGCCTCAGGATCAGTCAGAGTCAGGATCAATCAAAGTTCTTGATCTTTAGTGAGGGAAGTGAAGGAGGCAGGCAAGCTGCCACGTGGCTTGCCAAAGATGTATCCTGGATTCTGGAGTCTGGAATCTCCAGCCTCTCTCCTTATCCTACAGCCAAGTGGCCCTGACTTCTTTCCCTCAACCCTCCAATCCTTGCCTACGATTGCATCACCACCAAACATTCAGCAAGCACCATTGGTGAAGAGAGCCATCACATTACCATCTCTTCTAAGTATATGCTTATAGAGGCATTATCTCACATCAAATAGGTAATTAGCCTTAAGTGCTCTGCTGTCTGATTCAAGCATACCCTTTCAGAGTTTCAGCCTTCTACATACTTTTCTCAGAGTTCCCCAATATCTGCAGTCCTCTACATCTCCCACTTTCTTTTGTTTTAGAACACAGGTAGTCACGCCCTCTGACTTTTCAGAAGGAAGGTGGGAACCAAAGGGAAATGGGGAACCAAACCATTTTGCTAACAATATAAAAAAGGGAAATGTACCTATATGACTGTTCTTCTGGATATATCCAAAAGTAATATTAATGGTTAGCTGTTGTGATACAGGAGCCACCTGTTTCCTTTATTTTTTAAGTATGACAATAGTTCAGACTGTAAAAGCTATGACCACATGATTAACTAAACATTGTAAAATAAAATTTCAAATAAAATATTAACCACCTTGAAACCTCCGCCTGCTTACCCATTTCTTCAATTTGGTTAGGGAACAGTTTCATACCCCCTTTTTATCTAAGCAATGAAAATCAGTATGACACAGTACCTCCTTTGGGGTCAGAAACTGCCCTAGAAAGCAGAGGGAAGCTAGGGGGAAGTGCCAGCGGTTGAAATGATCTCTGAAACTTTGCCCAGTCACTGAGATTTTTGAGAATTACTCCTGTTCACAATTCAGACTCAGCACTCCACATTCTGGTTCTCTCTTCGCTGCTCTGTTTCCCAGTCTAATCTAACTCTCTAGCCAAGGTTCTCAGTATGGACCAGATGGCATATAGGAACACAAAACTCAGCAATCATCCAGGAGGCTGAGAACTCCTAGCTGGACTAAGTCTTCTGATTCCCAGTATTAGTTGCTGTCATGCCAAAAGGGTCACTCAATGGCTCACCTTCATCCATCACCCACCACCACCCTCCACCCCAGCCAGACTCTCTACCCCAAGCAAGGAAGAAAGTACATGTCAATCCTCAAGGGGAAATCAGAGGAAGGAGGAAACATTCAAGTTGGTTATACTCACATACAGGCTTTGATGAGACTCTGTGCCCAGAACTCAAATCTTTGCCTCTCCCCCGTACCATTCTTCTTAGGCCACCATCTTTTGCCAGGGTGGATTTTAACTCAAAGAGGCTTAGGTAGAGAGGAAAAAATTATACTAGTCAAAGATCAGATACCTAATGGGTGGGAAGAAAGGGATGATTCTTCGTAGCATTCTGTCAGTTATCTGTTTCCCAAAAACTATTATCATCTCAGACCCTGGGATAACTATAATTAGAGAGAAGATAAGGAATCCTGGCAGAAGCACTCTAGCATAAGCACCAATTAATAAGAGTAAAGTAGAAAATGAATACCTTCTTGCTAGAGAAAAAAGAGTGGGTATTATACTGTTCACAGAGATGTTTTGCATGGATTTTCTTTAAATTCACTCTATGGCATGAGGGTGAAAGGGAGAATAATTCAAGAAATAGGAAAATAGGAGAAATTGTTGTCTCTTCTTATGGCAGAGACATGAATGTAGCCAATTAAAGGAAAGATTAGGGAAGAACAGCAACTGACAACAGCTAAGGAAAGCACTTTTAATATTAAGTTCGTCTGAAATCTCAATAGGATTTGACTGTAAGATATGATTTAAAGTAAATTAGAAAGGAGCATTATAATAAATATCTGAAGTTATAATATGTACAAGTCTGGAATTAATTAAGTGATGATTAACTATTCATGAAAAAGGTATTGAATTCTATTTAGAGATTCATTTCTTTAAAAAAAATTTTTTCTTTTATCCAAAAATACCTGTTTGGCTATTTAGACCTATTTATATATTACCTCTTTATAAACTTATCTCAAAAAGTTAAATTTTTGTGTAGCACTCCTCCTTTAGACTACTATTCCAGTTTTCCACTTGGGTTGCAGATAGTGGCTGCCAAATAAACCTTTGGGTCTGCACTTCTAACAACCATAGAGTTCCTAAGCCATGATCAGTATATTTTCTATTCACAATAGGTCAGTAAACTCAATTAGTTCTTAACCAAGTTAGAAAAAAGTAGTTACAAAATAATTGTGTTCACACACCATCCCAAAACCTGGGATGCACTTCCACAAATGTAGACATTATCCATGGAGATAAAACTTTGAGTTCAATACTAGTGAGGTACACATACAAAGGCAAATCACAATTTCTGAATATCCTCTCTCTCTCAACAGCTCTTGGGTGCAACATTTCTGGTGGCTGGCTGCTCATATAAGTTCCCAGGGATTATTCTCCATTGTCTAACTTTCTTCTCTGATGCCAGTGATCATGTTCCTTGAAATTACTATCTTCCGTGTGTGCCTGTCTGTCTCTTTGTATTCATATCTGTCTGGAGTAAATGTCTTTGCTCCCTGCTGGATGTGGCACCTGAAAATAGTTAATAGTTACATGGCCAAGATTTAAACAGGATTTAAATATATAAAGCCTTTAGAGTTATAGCCTTTGGGTTATCAACAATCATCTTTCTCCCTTCTTGGCTTGATCAGAGAGAATCAATTATTTCATAAAGGGCTCATTCCTGGTTAAAATCTCAACTCTATGACTATATTCTATGATTATATCAACTAGGGTAGGGGTTGTGGTTGGTATAAAAGGTAAAAAAAATCACCTTCTCCTTCCCTTACATTTACAAAAGAGAAAGAATTTTTTAAATTCTGCAGATTTCCAGTAAAAGATGCATATTGAAGTTCTGAGTACCTGAAAGTAGCCACAAAAGCCACATGATGATAATCTAACCTAATTCCAGTAAATGTACCTGGGAATTTAGGATGGGGAGGAAACAGTCATTCAAATGCTAAAACTATAAATGTAAAATTATGAAGTAACAGAATATCTCATAATAAGCATCCCTTACTAAATGGAAATTTATTTTAACAGAATTCCAAACTTAAGAAATTAATAAATTAAGGTCCAAATTCTAAGAATGGACACTGAAATTAACAGAATTTAAGAGTATAATACTGTAGCATCATTCCTGTTAATAACTGCTGGCTAGATTGCCCAGTTCTCCATATTGTATATGAACAATGTCAATGAATAACACTTTGTCAGGCTTAACAAACAATGCTAACAAGACCCTAATGAGGATATAGCCATCTGTTAAATAAATAAACTATTTGGCTGGGAACAAAACCCACAATATGGGCACAATATAGTAACTTTCAAACTACTCTCTAACATTAGCCCTCTATAACATGACTTCAACCTACCGACCCACACTTATTTCACATTAATTCTCTTTCATAGTCATTACAATCTAGATATACTGGCCACTAGCTGTTCCCTGAACAAAGCATTCCACCTAATGTCCTCATGCTTTTCCATAAGCTATCTTCCAAGCTGGATAGGAATGGATCTTAGAATCTGTAGCTACCTTCAGATAAGGCACTATCTCCTACTCTCCCACGTGCAACTCAAACAAAAAAACACAGTATCCCTCACCCCTGATCCCCGAATCTCAAGGAAGCAGCATGGATCAGCAGAAAGAACACTGACCCTAGAGTCAAGAGGATCTGGATTCAAAGTCTGCTTCTCCACTTACCATTTGTATGATCTACAGCAAAATCTCCCTAGTTAAGTTCTAGTTTCCTCATCTATCAAATGAAGGAGGTGGACTAGATGAGGTGAAATGAGGCAGAGCAATAAATAGAGTGCCAGTCCTGGAGTCAGGAAAACCCAAGTTCAGATGTGGTATGTGATCATGGGCAAGTCATTTGACCTGTTTACCTTAGTTTCCAGCAATGTGTGCTTCAACCTCATCATCCTTGGAAAGTATACTGCTAAGGTAAGTGAACTTATCCACAGTATTCATAATTTCTCCCTTTGTTGATTTCCATATATGGATGATGTAGTACTAACTGGTGGAAAACCTGCTTTGGTTCACTGTTAGGCCAAAGTTAGCAAAAAATAGCAAAGAGTCAAACCATATTTTGTTGAATCTCAGCTTCAGAGACTACATTGAATATACAATCACATGCAAACAAAAAATCACATACCTATTCTCCCTCTACTTTAGTCTTGGCTTGTGGTCTTTTTGAGGTTCTGAAGGAAAGAAATAGAAGTATTAGATGATCATACTGAAGGTCTACAGAACTACTGTGCTGACCTCATTGCTATATGCCTGTGAAACCTGGACAGTATAATAGAACAGCATGGAAACTAAATTACTTCCGTTTGAATTGTCTTAGGAACATTCTGAAGATCACTGACAGGATAAGAGACCAGATACCTCTGAGGTCTTTTCTTAAGCTAAACTGCCAAGCATTCAAACTTTACTACAGAGAGCACAATTCTGGTGGATTGACCATGTTGTTTGAATGCCAAACATATGCTTGTTTTATTAAAACTATTTTATGGAGAACTCATGCAAGGCAGGCACTTACATAGGTGGTCAGAAGAAGCTATAAAACACTCAAGATCTCTCTGAAGAATTTTGTAATCGATTGTGAGACATTGGGGGACACTGGCAAAGGACTGTCTAGTATGGCATGCCCACATCAAAAAAATGTTATGTTCTGTGAGGAAAGCAGAATTGTGGGAGTTCAAAAGAAACATGAGATGCGTATATTTAGAGACATCTCCCTTCCAAATGTTCATATGGACTATTTGTACCCAACCTATGGTAGAGCCTTCCAAGCTTGTATTGATGTGATTATTCATAACAGGACATACTGTATCTTGACTCCAACATAGTGATGTTATTTTGATCCTCTTAGAGAATGAAGGACAATAATTAACCAATCTATTTCCTTATCTGTAAAATGGGAGTAACAATAATACATATCTAGCAGGATTCGTAAGAGGATCAAGTGAGATAATAATTATATATTATTATAACTTACAACACCTGATACATAGTAAATGCTACATATATATATTCATTAGTATTATTAAACTGTATATTTTTCTAAGCTCTAAATTTACAAAAGAGTCAAAATATGCTAAGAATTCCAGTTCTGAAATCATTTGGACATATAAAATTAACTACTATACCCTAAATGTGAGACTTCCTTGTCCAATAACCAACAAGTCACACAGCTAGTATGTATAAGAGGCAGGCCTTGAACCCAGATTTTTTTTTTATTTTAAGACTGACGAAACATTATACACCACAACACTGGAACTGTGGAGTCAAAAAGCTCAGTAACATCTTTATGAAAATTATCTATATGTAAATCAAAAATATTAAGATGAAAATATAAGAAGGAATAGGTAGGTTTTCAAAAACTTTCTTCAGCAAACTGCTCAGTTACATGATGACTAAAAGGCATAGAGAACTACAAGAACTGTTACGCTTCTTATTTGCTAATAACTTGGCATATAGAAATAAAAGCTGAAAGATCCTCCTCTAAAAATGGCCTCCTCTGCATATGTTTAAAAGAATATAAGATCTTGGAGAAATCAAGCCAAGTAGATAACTTGATTCAATGAGCTTCAGCACATCAATATCAAGCAAGGTACCAAATATAGAGAACTATGAATGCTTAAAGGTATTCATCACTGACCTGAAGTATTCCATCACTGAAAGGTCCTCCTGGTTCCTGTTCTAGAAAGATATTTTATAAGTCTGAAGGTTCCTTCTGTGAGATTCATTCAAATGAGTTCAACACAAGAAAAAATAAATGGATCCTGAATGCTTATTGTCTAGACTACAAAATGCAGTTAGATGGGCAGTCCATTGAATTAGGACATCAGTACATTTATCTTGGGCCGTCACTACTAATGGATATTGGCCTCAGAATTGAATAAAAGGCAGAAAGTCACTGGATTGCATTTTAAAAAGTATACAGCAATTTTAATAATACCAAGATTGTCCCTGACATATGCAAAAAAATCTTTTCAACAGCACTTTTTTCCTAGTGAAATTATGAATTATGAAATAGTCTTTAAAGAATCAAAACTGCAGGTGATCCAAAGGGCCAGAGAAGAGTGGTGGGTATAAATAGGTTTCAGTACATTACCAACATTATTTAGCATGAGAAAAGTGGTCCAAAAGACATCATTCAGGAAACGTGATTAGAAAAAGAAATGGACTGGTCGTTTAGCAAGGGTGAACAGTAACAAGCCAAGTGCCACTTTTATACTAACAGAATATCAAGAAACCAAAAATAAGGTCTTCAGAAATTGGATAAATGCTCTATAGAGAATTTCTGGGAGGATACAGAAAAGACCTGTGCATGCGATGAGCTGCAGGTAGTTCTAATCTGCATTGTTGCAAGAATTGCCCACATTGATGATATCACAGACCCACCGAAGTGCCAGCCTGTTTGCTGATAACCACTCCAGTGGATTTCTATTTCTATGTCTAAGCAAACACTGAGCAGCATTTCATTACTGGTTTTAGCAGTACCTACTAAGGTATCACCTTCTCTCAAAAGGATTTCAGGGAGCAGATAGAATCAAAACATAAAATGGATAAATTTCAAAACAAAAAAAATAAGATAAAAGAAAGCCCAAAGAAGCCAAGATATGTATGTCAGATACCAGGAATGACTTAGTTACTGTAACTGAATAGTAAGTATAACTTTGAGCTTTCTGGAAGCTAAGGCAAGTTAGGCTATATAGTTTTTATTGCCTATTAAAAAGAAAGCATACAAGGAAATACACTTGAGAGAAAAGATACACATACTATTGTTCAATGAGGGAACAAAGTTTAGTAACAAAATTCCCTTGTTCAATTATTTTAGAGCTCAATAACTTCTAAAAGCACTTTTATGGCATATCATATGCCAAATTTTCTAGAACTATAGACAATTGGCTAATATTTTATTTGCAATTAATTTTAAAAATCTAATCCTTTTGGAATTGAAAACCAAAATCTTTGTTTATGCAATAACCAATCTAACTTTTAATTTGAAGCATATACTTTATATATACTTTAAATTAAAATTAATATTTAATTTCTCCTATTAGTGTATCAGGGCATTTCACTACTTTCTGTCCAAAATCTGTTCCTTGTTTGACCTTGACATTGATAATCCTGGCATTTGACTCAGTGAAGATTTACAAAGCCAGTTTGAATTTGCTGATTTCAATGGAAGGCTTTTTGTATAGCACACTGAAGTCACACTGCTTTCTTCCACTGACCTTGTACTGTCTCTAAGACATTTCTTTGGTTTCTCTCCAGTTGGCTGTACCTCTCTACTCTCTATAGCTGGCTCTCTTTTCTTTTGAGCTGCCTCTTTTAAGGTCAAGGTAGTAGGAAAACTTCTATCTTTAGTAGTATAGTTTGGACCTACAAGTTTTCCTTTAGAGCCAGACAAGTGATTAGTACCTGTTTTGTTTTGTTTTTTAGGTTAGAATGAGCCTTAGACAATACTTTCTTTGTCCAAATTAAAGGGCATAAGAAACTTATGTAGAAATAAAGCACTTAAACTTGAAAAATACACAACTTCTCTGTAGACAAACTGAAAAAAAAAGACACTACTGTAAAAAAAGAGAATTAAGTCACGCAGAATATTTTGAAAAATAAATCTAGAAGAAATCTCAAAATCAAAGTAATGTAAGATTTACCAAGTCTCACTATTAGGGAGAATTCAAATATGTAAGCCAAACCCTTCTAAGCCTTTATTCTAATAATTTATGGAAAATATCCAATGAAGAAGTTATGACCTTCCTAATAAAGTGCTTTGTGAACTTAACTGACATAACTGTCAAATTTTTATTTCAGTGTTTTAAAACAACTGTCTTTTGTTGATTTTGAACCCACCATATCTTGTCCTTTTCTCAGACTTGGAAAATAAGTGACATGCTTTAATCCTACCCTGCAAAAGTGAGAGGTGATGCCTCTCTACCTATTTTACAAGAATATTCTCTTATTCTCTACTAACAGTCTTTAACAAAAAGTTTTGACAACTGAATTCAGAATTAAATTGAAGAATTCTATTTCATGTTGTTTCCTAACCTCATATTACAAATGTTCTCATCTTGCTTTGTAAATACAAATTTGAAGACAATTTGCTCCATATTCCAATTATTCTGTGGTGCTACTATACTAGGAACGTATTGACATTGCTAGTTTTATGATCACAATTTAACTGTTAATCCTAAATCATGAAAAGGTCTGGGTGAGAGGCTATTAGAGGATCAGTGCAGTGCAAATGATACCTGCTACCAAGAAAGCAAATGAAAAGTTGCAGATGATTCACAAACATCCCACTTGTATACAAAGTACATTACTAAATCAATTTTACTTGTTTTCAATTAATGTATCTGACATGTTAAAAGTTAAAAGCTTAGTAAATCTACTACTTCTTTACAGTATGCAGGGTCAATTGGCTTTTAAAACAAATTAAATTTGACACTATGTCTTCTGACAGTGCAGATTATTAATTTAGCACTTTGCTATTCTTCAGTTCTTAAAAATTTATTTTCCCCAAATTAATTGCATACATTTTTAGTCATATTAAAAAATCTGCATCTTATTTCATTTTGTCTTTTCTTTTAAATTATTTGTAGTTACTACTAAGATGTAGTCAATCTTCTACAAATTGATTAAAATCCATATATTTTCATTTCTTCTGTATAAGGAAGTGTGCTAGCTTCTATGGGAGATGCAGAGTAGCCTTTATTTTTCCTGCTTATAACCTAATTAGGAGACAAAAAGTAAAAAATGAAATAAATAACCTAATTGGGAGACAAAAAGTAAAAAATGAAATAAAAAGGGGTAAGCAACATTAGGGGCAACAATAAAATAGGAGCTACAAAAAAGTACAAAATTACATGCCAAAGGCATTATATGGATAAAAGTTGTTCTAATTGGCACATAGTAGGGCTTTGATAAATGCTTTCTCTTGCTATAAGAGGTTGCAGAAATCTTGAGAAAAGTTTTCCCTAAGAAGAAATATTTGAGGCATGCATTTTGAGAAATGTGTAGCATTTGGTTAATGAGCAAAAATGGCATTTTGAACAGAGTGTGGATCATCAAGGTAAAGAGTTTGGGACGGAGAGAATGGGAGAGAAATATGAAGACAAGATGGAACCAGGCTGGGCAGTAATTTGGTTTGAATTAAATGAACTCATTTTTTTTAAAAATAAAATTTTATTGATATCTTTTGTTTTCAGATCTCCTGCATTTTCCAATGTAGCTATACTCTTTACCCCTTGCATCCCTTATAACAAAGAATGAAAATTAGGGGGGAAAAGTTAATCAAAACTAACTTGTTTTAAAAAAACTTACATTATTTAACCAATTCTTCTTAATACCACTGTGTAAATTTCATCAGGCCTAGCTGAATTAAAAGAAATTGCCAAGCATGCTTACCAGGAAAAAATTGGGGTGGGGGAACTCTAAACATTATTTTGTAAAAATAAAAGATTGAGATGACAAAACTAAAGCTTTTGAATTGGGGGAAAAACACTCAATTAGGGGCTCACATATGTACAAGCAACTTTTGTTTTCAGTAACCTCTTTAAAAATTAAACATAAAACACTTTTCAAGCACATAGCATTTGGAACATGTATCATTAAACAACCTGAAGAATCATGTACAAGAGATAAAGGAAAAAACCTACTATAGGCAATATAAAACTTTGTTCCATAAACATCAAATTTTATATATATGTTTGCTCATAATACAAACCATAAGTCTTTAAGGGAGAGATCAAGATAGAAAAAGAGAGTATAATAATTACCCTGGTTAAGAATAGCTATTATAAATGTCTTAATCAGACAAGTAATTATTATACAGCCACTTATATGTTCAAAATTATACTGAAAGTAGTGTTAGAAACATGATTACAGTTAGAAATTTTCTTTTAGAATCCACAGTAATTTTTCAAATATTTTTCCCATTCTTCTTTAAACTGTTCTTTATAACAGACAGTAAAATGACCAACAAAACAACCAAGTCTGACATTTGGAGCATTCTATATCTATAAGTCTCTATCTCTAAAGTAGAATTCTTTAAAACAAGATTGTAGTTTTTATTTACATTATTGTAGTGATTTTTATATTGTTTTATTGATTCTATATTTTAAAATTTGCTTTATTTCAAACAAGCCTTCCCTTGCATCTGTGAGTTCCTTGTATTTGTAGTTACCTACAATGCAATAATATTTCATTATAATCATTACCCCACAATTTCAATGAATCACAAAATTTTAGAATTGGAAAGGATCTTCATGGCCATCTAATCTAGCCTATACTTGACAAAGAAATTCCACTAAAATACTCCTAACAAGTGAGCATACATTCTTTACTTAAAAACTTCCAAGTAATTGTTGGTGGAGTTATGAGCTGATCCAACTATTCTGGAGAGCAATTTGGAACTATACCTAAAGGATTATCATACCCTTTGATACAGCAGTGTCTCTACTGGATCTATCCCAAAGTGATCATAAAAAAGGGAAAGGACCTACATATGCAAAAATGCACATATACTGCATTACTTGCTGTGTAAAGGAGGGGCTGGGGAGAAGGGAGGGAGAAAAAAATTGGAACACAAGATTTTGCAGGGGTGAAATGTTGTAAACTATTTATGCATGTATTTTTAAAATAAAAATCTAAAAAAAACTTCCATGTAAGAAGGAATGAATTATCTCCGAAAGTATCCTATTTTACTTTTAAGCAATCTTTAAAAAAAATTAATACAGAATGCTAATAATTCACATCATTGGTATCGAAATAATTTATATTTATCCTCCAGAAGAAATCCTCAAACTCCCAGAAATTCCGTTCCCTTGAGAGAAAAAATGAACGAAAATCTATTTGCCCCCTCACCTGCCCTACTATTATAGGCATCTCTACTCTACCTATTATTATATTCCACAATGCCCTCCTTCAAGACTCCATTGTGATGCAAAGATGACCAGAGTTCTCAAAGAAGATATGTCTGTCCAGAATAGCTAAAGGTTCAGAGGCTCATCTCCAGCAGTGATGAATTATTTGGCCATAATTATCCTTGAAACAAAGCAAAATAAAAAACCAGTTCTTCACAAACTCCTCTTACTTTCACAACAACAGTGGGAGGCTCAAGGAAAAGGAAGTGGTGAATAATAAGGAGAGCATAACGTTGACACTGTCTCTAATAGTTTTAACTGTTGCTACATCAAATGTGAAATCTTAGTCCAATAGTGAACACTGGCATATTAATGAAAGAATTTAAATACATTTGTATCAATAGTCTCATTATAAAGGAAACTAGAAGACAAAAAGAAGTTGAAACTAAATGTAAGGTAGAGTGTTTCATTGAGCATTTAAAGGCAAAGAGAGAAACCAATGAAATGATACTTAGATTGTGAAAATAAATGAAAAGTCCACTATGAAAACAATTGCAGCTTATGTGCCTACATATATTGCAGAAGATGGAAAAGCAGATATACTATGCAAAGAACTCAGCCTATAAAACAAGTCTTTATCGCTCTCTAGTTACTAGTTACTTGGTGACTTCAACACGAAGGTGGGCAGAAGAGTGGAAAAAATAGGAATACACACACATATACACACATAATGGGATTAAGTACAGAAAGGAAAGGCCAAAGATTTATGACTTAATTATGCCTGCATATCCTGAATATTTTTTTTCAAGAAGACAGTAAGTACTAGACATGGCAAACATCTTATTGCTGATATGAGAATCTTTTCCCAATTAGCTGTCTAGGTGAAATCAGATTATCAACTAGTAGAAACGAATGTAAAATACCAACATTGAATTAGAAGAATATATGAAGGTATGTACAAGATACCACTGTTATCTCATATGTAGTCTTTTAGCTAATAACATTTATTTAATAGTGAGCCAGTTAACAGAAGAGCAAGAAAATTATCAAGTCAGAAGGAACTCACAGAATAATCTGCCTTTGTTAAGAAAAAAAAATTATGTAAAGATAAAAAAGACGGAAGATTACTCATATTAATTAGTGATCAGATCCAGAACTAATTTCTTAGTCAAATGTAATGGAAAATGAATTTTTTAGTTTCTTAAATGAGAATTATGCAATGAAAAACCCTCAGGGAGAAAGTTAACATCTAAAGTTAAGAAAGTAAAAAGACAAGAATTTAAGAAAAATTGACTCCAGAAATCTCCAGCCTAAAAAGGAATCAAACCCTTTAAATGAGATTCATCCAAGTTGAGAAAAACTGTAGCTACCAGAAGTCAGGTTTCTATAAATATGATGAAGACGTAAGAATGATATGAGTATGTTGATGATGCTAATTTTTTGGCTCCTGGTTTCAACTTAATTTTCGGGTGCTGACGTATCAAATAATGAAGATAATTTTAACACTCTTTAATGCCACCAATCTTTATTAATCAATCAACAAGCATTTACAAAATATCTATGCTGTGCCAGGCACTTTTATGAACTGAGGGTTAGAGGGGACAGCTAAATAATCCCCAGAGAACAAATAATTTAATAATGTATTCAAATCTCCAACATTCAGGTCTGTCTGGATAAAATTTAGTGAAATTTCTGTATGAGGTTCCGCTTTCCCTTCCCTCATCTGTTTTTCCTTTACCAGCCCCAACATATAGCATTTCATTATCCCCCACCCAAAAAAAGCCCAATATAAGTTAGAACCCCCCCCCAAAAAAAAAGTAGTAATTGCTTCCTTCAAATGTTTCAATTGTTTAATACCACAAAATAAACTTAACATCTCCTTTAGTTCTAAAGGGTTATAATTCTGTTCTCCAAAGAATGATTTTACTAGATAGTTTTTCGGGTAAAAAATGGGGATGGCAATGTAGATTTTTCCTTTTCATTTTATCCCAGGATAATAAAATTCAGAGAAGTATTTCTTGGATTCAGGAGAACAATATGTTGGAATCACAATTGTTTGCATTGATTACAAAAATTTTTTTTGGAAGAAATTAACAAAATTTCTTTTTTGCTGATGGCTCCTTCTCACTCCAAGAGTATAATTATTCTGAAAATAGCTTCCTAAAGACTTAATGCCCAAGATAATATTGAGAGAGTCAAAGGAAAGCAACTAGAAGGTAATAGCAATGAAGTACTTTATTTCCTACATATCCCAAAGTTCTGTTATTAAATAAAGTATATTTACAGACTGGTATTATATGAATAACTTTTAAGTCTTCATAAAATATTGCAGTACCTATTTACTGAAGATTAGGTATTGGCTTATTGAGGATGTCTTACTTATTTTCAACTATTATGAAAAATAACATTTACTGATCTTGTAATTCTGGTCTGCATGGAGAAAAAGCAAGTGTGGAAAATGAAAAGTAGCTAAGCAAAGGAGAAAATCTCTTTTAGCTATGTGTTGTTTTTCTTGTCCCAGGGTACTGCCCAGCTAACCTCTGCCCTGCATGGGCGGTATGGGGTAAGATAGGGTAGAGAATAAATATGTTGATATTGCATCTGACAATGGTTAACTTCTGAAAGTTTTAGTTTGTGTGTTGATATAGATTTTCTACTATCACCCCTGCCTCTGATTTCTGACAGTTATGAACCTAGTCAATATTTATTAAGTATGCACTATGTGCCAGAATGTGTTAGGCACTAGAAATACCAAGACAAAAACAAAATAAGACTGTGCCCTAAACAAGCTTATATTCTATTGGGAATAAATAACATCTGCACAAAGTTAAATACAAATACAAAGTAATTTCCAGGAAGAAGGCACATGGTCTAACATTAGTCCAGTTTACTAACAATGAAAGATACAGAAAGATAATGAAAGCATAAAATGGGACAGGGACATGAGAGGGATGCTGGTAATATGGATGAATATGAATTAGTGGGGAGGTATATACAGGAAAAGATTTTAAACCTATGTGGTAGAAAATAATCAGAATTTCAAAGATTCTAAGTAGAGTCAAAAGGGAGTAGAATATCATTGCCTTCACAGTAGCAATAGTAATGGTGAGAAATTGTTGTGGATGAATTACTTTCAGCATTGTTGATAGTGAAAAAATAGGAAATGGATAAAATTCCACATATTGATTGAAAGTTATCATTTCCTAAGAAAATCTAATATGTCAGCCAAGAATAATATTGGTATAGTACCCTACCCAGGTGGGTTCCATGAAAGTCAACCTTGCCAGATGCTATATTCTGTACACTTGGAGGAAAAATATGATTCCAGACTGGCTGAAACATATTAGAAAGGAGAAAAGTGCAGTGAAGAACTAAGAAAAAAAGGAACAAAGAGCAAATTTTTTTAAAAATAGCTTTTTATTTACAAGACATATGTATAGGTAATTTTTCAGTATTGACAGTTGCAAATCCTTTTGTTCCACTTTTTTTCCCTTCTTCCCCCATCCCCTCCCCCAGATGGCAGGTTGACCAATACATGTTAACTATGTTTAAGTATATGTTAAATACAATATAAGTATACATGTCCATACAGTTATTTTGCTGCACAAAAAGAATCGGACTTTGAAATAGTGAACAATTAGCTTGTGAAGGAAATCAAAAATGCAGGCAGACAAAAATAGAGGGATTGGGAATTATTCTATGTAGTGGTTCATAGTCATCTCCCAGAGTTCTTTCCCTGGGTGTAGCTGGTTCAGTTCATTCCTGCTCTATTGGAACTGATTTGGTTCATCTTCATTGTTGAAGAGGGCCACGAAGGAGCAAATTTTAAATAGCTAACTAGACTCCCCAGAGCCATTCCTATTTGGAAAAAGCTGGCATCTCAACATATCCCAGGGCCTATATGCCCAGATACTAGTAAGAGCAGACTTCTTGGGTGTCATTGTCCTCTCAGTGGAGCTGAGACTTCATCTTGCTCCCGAATCACAAAGCCCTTTCAGCCTGATGTACTTTATTGTCTGTTCTAATCTCTGCAATAATTTAGCCACTTATTGTTTCACTGCTTTCTCATTTTCTTGCGATTCATAATTATACTTCATTATACTGATAATATGCATTTGGTGGAAAGAAAGCCAAATGAGCCAAGATTAAACTAACTGTTGCTACCCTCCTGGTCTCCAACAGGACGACTTCCCACCACTTCTTAGCACAATGTCTGCCAGAGAGCACCTAAGAAGTGTTTAGAAGAATCATATGCATGAGGATACTGAAAATATCTGACATGTAATTTTCTTATTCAGTTGTTTCAATTAGGTCCAACTCTTCGTGACCTGGGTTGCTTTTGGCAAAGGATAGGGAATGGGCGGCCATTTCCTTCTTTAGCTCATTTTACAGATGAGGAAACTGAGGCAAATAGGGTGAAGTGACTTGCCCAGGATCACACAGCTATTACGTCTCCGAAACTGGATTTGAACTCGGGTCCTCTTGACTTTAGGGCCAGCACGACACTCTATGCACTGCACCATCGGGGGTACAGATGGGGTGCCGCCCTAACTTCTTTTTGTGTATTTAACGGCAGTAGAATTAAGCGGTCAGAAAGAAGGCCCCTGCCCCCCGAGACCACGAGGTCCTGGAAGACAAGGTCTGAGGGGACTTTCTTTTCTGCTCAGAGTAAAAAATGGACTCAGCACCCGCTGAGCTTCTCGCACCCCAGCGCGCCGGCCACGGAAGAAGGGATTTCCAGGAAGGGGTCCTAATGAGCCTCGTGCGGCCTAAGCCGAGATCCCTATTGGTCGTAATTGGTTTTCGTAAAAGGATGAAATAGCACTAACGCATCACCTCCCACTCCCCTTCAGCCGAGTCTGTCTCTCAGGCTTCCCCAGCTATTTTTACAAGACTCAGAGGAAGCAACCGCCCAATGATAGCAAGCGTCCTGATCGAGGACCGCGCGCCGGGAGCCTTTTATGGACTCACCTGGCGCGCGCCGAACCAACCGCCCAACATTCCTCTCCAACCACCGTCGCGCTCGCTCTTCTATGCCCCGCCCCCCACTCTCCATCCGCCAATCCCAGAGGAGCTCTTTTTACCCCGCCCTTCCCTCTCGCGTTTCAAAGCCAACTAACGCCACCGGCGCCCCACCGCGCGGTTGATGCCAGGAATTTATTTTTAGCTCGGAGGTGTCGAGACCAACTCACCGCCCAGTCCTCCGACTCCACCTCCTTTCCGCTTGGCTTCATCTAGCCCAATGAGAGAAGGAGTTTCCGTCGCGTCATTGCTCAAGTGGGCGAAAGGACGTCCAATCAGCGCCCGGAAAGAAGAAGCGTAATTAATAAGCGGCGGCGAGGAGGGGGGGGGGGTTGATGACGCAGCGAGTTTTAGTCGTGACTTTTTAGAGAAAATCTTAAGTAGCTTTTTTTCCCCCCTCTTTTAAACCCAGCCCACGTTCCATTTGGTGGAAAAGGAGCGGGCAGGGGAAGAACGATTGAGTTGGGGTGTGTGTGTGTATGTGATAGTGGTGGGGGAAGCCTGACACTCGGGTCACGTAGGGGAGGGGCCTAACCGGGAGGGAGAGGGTGGTGTCACGTGTGTGTGTTGTGGGGGGAGGGGGGTCGGTGTCTCGCGGTCGGTTCCGGGCGGTTGGGGGGGAGTGAAGCGGGGGGAACTCAGAGCGGGGGAGAGAGAGACCCAGCCCGAGCCCGCGCCAGCCCGCCCGCCGCCACCGCCGCCGCTTCTCCTCTGTATGTCGCTCTCCCCGGCCGCCGCCGCTGCCGCCGCCGCCGCCGCCGCCGTCTCCAGCACCAGCAGGAGCCGCCGCCGCCGCCGCGGTTGATGTGGTTTGGGCCGGGGCTGTGGAGTGTGAGAAGATGCCGCAGTCCAAGTCCCGGAAGATCGCTATCCTGGGCTACCGGTCCGTGGGTGAGTCTGTCCCCGGGTCTAGCCCCCTCCCCCGGTCCCGGGTGTGTGGGTAGGTGTTGGTGGGGGGTCCCTCCTCCTGTCCCCGACGCCCCCGGAGGCGGCGTTGGCGGCCCCTGGGAAGTTTGCAGCCGCGGCGTGTCCATGTGCGGGGCGGGAGGCTGGGAACCGAGGCCGCCTCCGCCTCCGTCCCCGGGTGGGGGCTGCTGCGCGTGTTTCATAACCAGGCGGCCCCGGCGGCCACGGCAACCACCATTTTGAGGGGAGAGTGGCCGCGGCGGCTTCGGCTTTAGGGGGAAGGGTGTAGCCAACCCGCGGTGCTCGGATCCCCCACACTTCCTCCCCGTCCCGGGGCCCGGGGCGCTGGGGAGCCCGGGGCTCCTTCCGCCTTTCCTAGCGTCTGGACAGACAGGTGGCGGGGCCGGCCCGGGTCGGCCTCGGGAGGCGGGGTGGGAGGAGGAAGAGGATGTGTCCGAGGAAGGAGTGGGTGTGGAAGAGGAAGCTGCGGGGGGCGGGGAGCTATGGAGGAGGGAGGCGCGTGGTTGGTTAGGGAGGGTCGGCGGCGACGCTCGGGCTCTAGGCGTCCGCCGGTCACTAGGATTTCCATTCCCTACCCACCTTCCCCCTGCTGCCGCTGCTTAGTTTTGGTGTTTCCCCACAGCAAGAAATCACACTTGCGTTCTTCCTCTAGACCCCTCTAAAATCCTTTTATTCCTGGCGACTGCTAATAACTTTTTAGTTAGAGAAACCCACAGGATTTTAACAAAGATCTTTGTAAAATGTTGAAGAAAGGACGTGTCCATTGCAAGTTTGACAAATTAAGTGATCTGAGAGTTACATTAATGACCTTTGGCCCGTGGAACTGATTTGGAGTATCTTCGCAGGCCCCCAAAACCCTTGCTAGATCCTAAAAAAAATTTAATCTAAAAACTATTTGGATGCTATCAGATATAAAACCTGTATAATATAGAAACGCTTAAGTGGAGGGAGGGGGATTTCGGATATCTAGAATAAACTATAAAATATCTCCATAAATTTCTTGAATGACTCTAAATTTTTTTCCTTTGGCATTCTTTAATGAGGTTAGGTGATTATTTTAAAAGTTTTTTTTTTTTTTTTTAAGAGAAGTTGACATATATTTGAATCTAGTTCTGGAAATTGTCATCTTTTTCAATGAATGAAGATAGTTTGTGCTTAGGTGCTAAAGATCAAATACCAAGCATGTCTTATACACTGCATGAACCTGAAGTTTTAAAGTCAAAATTTTAGTATAATGGTATAGAAAGTATTCTTTGACTTAAAAACTTTTATTTACTCAACATTGTAGGAAAAAAATATTAACTTCTTTTCATTCAGATTGTTTGCTAGAACTTATCTAGGTAACAACTTCATACTAATTACTCTTCCATTGTTCTTTGGATTCATTGACTAAGATATACTAAGTATAGTATATCTTATCATCAGTGAAAGTGGTTCCCCCAAATTATTCTACAAGTCTCCAGGTTTTCTTTTACTCCTACCTGTGGCTTTCAAGGTGATGCATTGCCTGAAATGCATAAAAGAATCATAGAAAAAGAGACTTAATCATAGAAAAGAGACTTAAGTTGCTTGCTTACTGAATTCCTAAAAAAATTTTTAAAAATCCTTTAGGGTCTCTTACTTATTGCAGTCAATAAACATTTTTTTCTGCTCCTATCTTGTGCAATGTACTGTGCTAACTCTTGAAAATACAAAGAAAGGTAAAGGTATCTATTCTCAAGGAACTTAGTTCAATGAGAGAAATAATATTGACAACTTTATACAAACAGAACATCCTGAATTCTATGAACTGGGGTTCTAAATTTCAGCAACCTGAAACATATCTAAAACATCCTTTTTTGAGCTCTTTGGTTTTCAATTTCCCTTCTCTCCTACCTCACCACTTCCATTTTAGCAATGACACTAGATTCTGTAAGTTGTATTATTGCTGGTTGTGAAGTAGCTTCTGTCTAATTCCCTGTGTTAAATGGAATGATCCGTAATTAGATGTATAATCTATCTTAGGAGACACCTGACATCAAAGAATCACAAAGTTAGAAGAGACCTCAAGTTTTTCTGACCCAGCCAGCTCTTTACCCTAAAACAAAAGTGTCTCAATGATGTATTGATACTTACTTTCCCCTTCTTTGGACCTCGAAATATTGGAACTTCTACTGGAGGGAGGCTGTTTTCAGAGTTTTATCATACTAATCGTTAAATAGGGTAATATCTTCAATTTCAATTTATACTTTCCCCTTTTACTTAATATGTAAAGCCAATCCCTATAAAAAAATCCAGATGGTTTTTCTTGCTCTATTCAAAGATATTTGAGAGCCAGTTTTTAACAATATAAGCCACTATGAAGATACAATAGGAATTGTAAGATCTGTTTTCTGTTCCTTTTCATTTTTATCATGTATTTTGGGACAATCTCCAGTTGCTTGGAATACATTTTCAAGTTTGATGACTGAAACTAGATTCACTGTTCTATTAAAGTTCTAATTCCAGTGAGTTCACATCAGATATGCATTGTCATCCCATTTAACTATTGACCACTACTAACAAAAAAAAGATGTAATCACAATAATTGTAATTTTCATGTGGCAACCATACCAAAAATAGTTAATAGTTGTGGACTTTTAGGGATTCATTGACTTATTTGCTAATTTATACTAGACAATAATAGTAAATACCAGCAATAATATAACATTGACTAGGGATATCCCTTTAGGAATATGGAGTCTTTTTAGAGGTCATGTTTAACTGAGCATCTTATAGTTTAGTAAAAAGTAATGACTTTCTAAATTATAAATATTGTCTCTTAACAGATTGATTGTTACTAATTATAAGGCATTGTAGATAAATTTATCATTGCCTTTTTTCTAAAGCTGTTATTTAATTATATTATATTTAATGTGTTTTTCTTAGTCCTTCTTTTCTATTTAACTATAGCATTGGATTCTTGGCCATCCTCTCCTAGGTACTTAATTCCCTGGGTTTTCATGCTTTTATTTCTTAAGACCCCCTCCTTAGTCTGCTTTGCAGGATCATTGGCCACATCCCATCCCCATATTTTTGAGTATATCTCATGAATTTGTCCTGGTTCAACTCCTTTTTACATTCTCTGATTTTATCAGCTTCCTTGACTTCAGTTATAATCTCTATGTTCATTGCTATATTTATATATTTAACACTGTTCTCTCTTTTAAGCTTCTGTTCAACATTTCAAAGTGATTTTCTTATAGGTGTTTCAAATTTTTCTAGAGTAGAATCCCTTTTAACAATTTCATGTTTCTCGGGAGGACATATCCTTGTAGTCATCCAGGTTTGCAGCTTGTTATCTTTGAATCTTAACTCTTAACTCACCTCATTTCCATTCATTTGCCAAATCTTGTTATTTCTATCTTTCTAGTGCTTCTTAAATTTGACCTTTTCTCCATACTAACAATATTTATGTTCAGGCCCTTAGCTGAGGAACTTGGGGCCACTAGGGCTTGCTGTTCCTACTGATACAAGTTTAAGATTTCATTCTAAACACCCCATGTGGTTACCACCATAATTCAGGCCCTGATCATTTCTTTGACTTGTCTGTCCAGATAAATATCATCTCTCTCTTCCTCCAATCCATCTTCCACGTAGGTGCCAAGGTGATTTTTTTCTAAAGCATAAATCTGATCAAATGTCCTCCCTATTCAATAAATACAGTAGTTTCTTATTGCCTCTAGTATTGAACTTTTTTGTGAAGTATTAAAAGCTTTTTACAACTTAGTCTTAACCAATCTTTCTAACCTTGGTATACATTACTTCAAGTAAGTCTTCTTCTTGCTGGTCTTGACCTTTTACCCTTACATCCCATCTCCACTTAAACTGTCTCTTGTGCTTTCAATATACTTCATTTCTCATTTCCCACATCTTAAAATTCCCTCTCAGAACTTTCTACACATGAAGCTTTTTTTGACTTCCATGCCCAGTTGCTAAATAATGCCTTTCTTCCACTTTCCCCTATGTTATATAGGTTGTATATATAATTAAGTGTGCATATTCTTTCCCCAAATAGACTATAAGTTCCTTGAGAGCAGGAATTAAATGCTTGTTCATTGACACATAAAGTTAGTTTTTGAGGTCACCTAAAATTGTGGCTTTCAGCCTGTGCTTAATTGGTAGATGCCAGATTTACCAATCTTCCAACTATTCCATTAGTCAAGTAGTTCACATTCTTCTAGGATATTATAGAGAATGAGCTAAACAAAGCTTAATTCATTCTTTGGATTTATGATCTCCCTTACAGAGATACTTTAAACCTTTGTGCTAGTGACTTCCCAACTTTGTCTTCTTTTATAGGGACTCTTCCTTCTATTAAAGAAAAAATAAGTAAAACAGATAAAAGTTTATTCCTCTGCAAAAGCTTTACCTAATTTATTGGAATCCTTTGGTCCCAATTTAACTTATAATGGGACTTATTAGAGAAAATGTTCCCCAGAACTGTGAAAGATAGGGGATGAAATGTAGCAAAATCCTTTTTTTGCTTAATTCAGTTCAGTAACACTGTGCTTAAGTTCCAGGGATATAAGGAGAGGCAAATGATCATCCTTGTCTTCAAGGAGCTTTGAATTTAATGAAAAATTAACCCACTTTATCCCATATTACTAAAATGATTAACTTACAAAGAAAACCAAAATGAATTAGGTTGTAGGGAAACCTGTTGGAAATAATGCTGACTTGGATATTTTAATAGGACCAATATTTTACGTAATGCACTCTTCTGTAGTTACTAGATGATTGAAGAGTACTGTAATCTAAAGTACCCATTTCTAATGATGGAAAAGATCCAACAACTTGAAAGGTGTTTTTAGAATCTCTTCAAAATGCCTTATTTTTTATATTGTTTCAATATAAAAATATATATTTTTATATATAAAATATATATTTATAAAAATATATATATTGGGTTACATATTTTTAAATTGCAGAATGAGATTTGGATGCCCTGTGTATAACTTCAAAGTGGGCTGATCTTTATCCTCTTTATGTATAATAATTGTATGTGTTGCAGGAAAAGCTTCCCTGCACAGACCATGCCCAAGTGTTAAGATTCTAGTTTATTAAAATTAATCACCAGTATTTTTCCAATGATAACAATTATTTCATAATTTCTTTCTCCCATAATTTCTTGATACTGTCGTTTAGTAGACAACTCTTGGAATCTTTTGTCATAAAGAAAATGCTTATGTAGACTAACCTCCTTATTAACAAAAGATGTGACATTTGGTACTAGATCTTAGATTTGCTCAAGGGGCTAATTAGACAAATAGAAATGCTGGTGGTAATAGCAATGTTCTAAAGGGCTAGAAACATTTGTAGTATTTTGGGGTGTTTTGTTTTGTTTTTTTTTTTTTTTTAGTTGAAAAGTTGATTTTAATTTTGCCAGCAAAATATTCTTTATATTGGTTAGTTGGATTTTGACTCTTGATAGTACTCATCTGATTTTTTTTTGTCATTAATTTAGTTTCATAATGGGGAATTGAGAAGATGCTGGTTTAATGCTGCTGAGTATATATTTACCTTAATACAACAGTTCATACAACCAGAAATCTGTTCTAACTCACCATTTTATGACTTAAAAAAAAAAAAAACCAAAACAAAAAACACGGTGTGCTGTTATCTGCTTATGTGTATTTTCTTGGTATCTGCCAAGTTTCCTTTGCTGTTATTGTTTCCTTCCTACCCTTCTGGGCTAATATTTATCTTCCCTCACTTCCAGGATATCCCCATCCCTTTGGAGGAACCTTATACTTCAAGCACTATGGTAGAGCTTCAGCAGTCTCTCATTCTAAAGTGCTTCAATTTGAAAAAGAAAAAAACAAACCTTCTAAATAAATACACAACCTTTTAAATAATCACAAGTCATTTCTCTCAGATAGTAACTTTGTGTTCATTCTGAAGAGCGAGAAGAAATAGCCAAAGAGAGGGGAAGAATTTTGTCTAAATTTTAGCTAACTTTACTTTGACTTCTGGCTTCAGTATAACTTTTTGTGAGTTAGTGTTCTTGGGTGTATGAAAATAATAAATCTCAGATTAATAAAAATTTTCACTAAAATAAGACTCAATATAATTTTTCTCTCCCAATTTTGGGAAAGTGTCTAAGTCAGGTGGAAAAGAGTAAGTTAGGAGTTTACACTTTACCATGGAAAGAAAGCCAAATTCTGAATGTAAATATCAATGCTAGTCCTGCCATTTACTGTGTGACCTTGGGTCATTATCTTCATCTTTGTTGGCCTCACTTTCTTCAAAATCTGTAAAATTAGGGCATTGATTGGACTGACCCCTGAGGTCCCTTCTGATTCCAAAATTTATATGAGAGTCAAATATAGTACATTGATGCATACTGAAAAGTGGACACATCTGGTTCAGGTTTAATTTGTGACTTCTTCCCTTCAAAAACATCCAACTCTCTCCCTCTCTTTGGTCATTAGAAACAATCTAATCCCCCCTTCCCCTTTCCTCTCCCAAAAAATTAGTCACTGAGTTTTAAGTTACTACTTTGTAAATTAATAAAGGAATATGAATGAATAAAAGTGTGCTTCTGTGTTATATTAACCATGAAATCAGAATAATTTTCTAGAATTTAATTTTTTTGTTGTTCATTCATGTTTGACTCTTCATGACCCCATTTCAGGTTTTCTAGGCAAAGGTACTGGAATGATTTGCCATTTCCTTTTCCAACTTATTTTTACAGAAGAACTACTAAAACAAGTTAAGTGACTTGCCCAGGTCTAATGTCTGAGTCTCGATTTAAACTCATGAATGATGATAAGAAGACGAGACTCCAAGCCCACGGTCTCTATTCTGGCCACCTAGCTGCCACGATTTGTAGATGGACTTAAATGTCTTCAAAATATATTCAAAAAGTGGTTAGGGTCTTAAACCCAGAAATATATACCAAGGACAATACTTGAATAATTTAGGTCTTATACTTATGTTCTGTGCACAGAGTGCACATTTGAAAGTGTTATAATGTTCAATGTTCTCCATTTATCCTGATGTATTTCTTGACACTGGATCCAGATGGCTCTGGAGAAGAAAATAAGGCTGGTGACTTTGCCCAGCCCACCCCTCACTTAAATCTAGCTTATTTGCATATCGTGGCATCACCTCCTTGGTGTCATGGTTCTTTTTAAATCAAAAATGTTCCGTGCACCTTTAATAAAGTTTTATTGAATGGAATTTTTTATAAGTGACCCAGATTATTATGTGGAGTAGCTTTGTTGGAGGGAGGACAGTGGCAGAATATGTAGCTCAAGGGATGCTGATGATCTAATTTTAAAATCTCAACAGGCAGTAATAAAGCACTACCTCCAAGAAAATGATTGTTTTTAGGGATAAGTGCAAAAAGAAGAATTTTCTTGGTTTGTGAGAAAGATACTATTTCAGTTAATAAAAACTTATTTAATTCACTGCTTACTTGATAAACTGTCTCACTATTGTAGTTACTTGGAATATAAAAGAGAATAGTCCCTGTTTTCAAGAAACTTAAATTATACCATTTGGATGTTGCTTTTTTGCAAAGCACTTTTAATATATAATTTTCATTTGAGTCATGCCAGAACCTTGTGAGATGTAAAAATACTAACAACTTAGCTCACAAAATACTTTGATTTTCAAAAAGTACTTACTTCATAACAAGCAATTATTAAGCACCTGTATCAGGGATAAAAACATAAATGTTTATTGACTGAAATACAAAAATGAGACAATCTCTGCTCTCCCAGAACTTAAATAGAACAAGAAAGAGGGAGGAAATAAAGATATTTACACATAAATACGGCCTCTATATACAAAAGTAAATATGTGGTAATTGGTAGGTGATGTGGGGAAGAGGAGACTGGGGAAATCGGGAAAGGTCTTCTGAAAGGGTTGAGTTGAGCTGAGTTTTGAAGGGAGCCAGAGATACCAAGAGAGGACAGTGCATTCCAGGCAAGTATGGGGCATCTAAGGTCTAGAGGAGGGAATTAATTACTAAAATATTTGCTTGACTTTTCCTTTCAGGAATTGAAAGTGTCTTTTTCCCTGGGGTATTCTGAACCAAAAACAGGTTGGGGTGGGGTTGGGGGACTCTGAATGGATAGGTAGTTCTTCCCTATTTCTTTTTCCTTAGGTTTTCATATTCTCTGGTTTCTTCTTGCCCTTTCTGGTAGTTCTTTATTTGACCACCTCTTTTCAATTCTCCTTTGCTGGATCTTCAACATCCAGGTGTTATAGCTCCAATCTTGAATGCCTCAAAGGAGTTTATCTTGGGTATTCTTCCCTTTCCTTCATAACTTTTTGACTTGATGGTGATTTCTTCAGTTTCATATATTCAGCTTTGTCTTTTTGCATTCTGAATACTTAGTAATGTCAATTTTGGTGATTTACTTGGGTAAGTCATAGAGGCAAAGTCCTTAACCAGCAAGGGATGCTTTTCCTCCCTAAATAAGATTTCTAATCTTAATACATTTTCCTTTTGCTCTTGACATAACCTACCTTCTCTTAGGAAGCATCTAGAAAGGCTTTTTTAATTGGTAAAATATTTATTTCTTGATATTTATAGAAAAACTGAAAAGGAGGTTTCCATAGAGGGGATATTGGATATGGGAAACCAATTAAGATGTTGTGACTGTATCCTAGGTCAGTGTCGAGGAAGGCACAAAATAGAGTGGTGACCTTATGAGTAGGCAGAAATGGATGGAAGGGATATTAAAGAGGTAGAATTGCCAACAGATAAGTAGTATGACTACCACTGTCATGATTATTAATATGAGGAAAGAATTGTGACCTATTTATATATTGCCTTTTAGCGTGATTCATTTTTAGAACCAAGACTGACACAGGTTTTCTGACTCTCAAGTCCTATGTTCTTTCCACAAAACTTAACACTGACTTACATTTCTGTACAGATGAGGAAAATGAGGCTCTAAGCAGTCAAAAAACTTAGCCAACATTAGATTGCGAATACGTGTCTAAACTGGGGCTCAGTCCTGGGCCCTTTTCTTCCTCATTACTACTTGTCATCAGTTTTCATTGTTTCAGTTTCTATATAGATGACTCTTCCATATATTTATTCAGCCCTAACTTCTCTAGATTTCAGACTCAAACTCAAACAGCTTATTGGATATTGAACTGGAAGTGCCATGGGCATCTTAAAACTTAATATACCCAAAATAAAACTCATTCCTTTTTCCTACAAACCTTTTTTCCAGCTTTCCTGCCACTGTTGAGGTTACTGCCACTCTCCCAATCACCCAGGCTTGAAATCTAGGTATCATCTTCAAATTCCTCTCCCCCAGCCTCTCCATATCTAACCTGTTTGTAAAGTCTATTAATTTATCTTCATAATATTTCTCATATATACCTCCCTTCTCTCTCACATTGCCACCACTCTAGTACAGGCCCTCATTCCTTCAGGAATTCTTACTTACTTACTATATAGATAGATAGATAGATAGATAGATACTATCTTTCCAGTCTCCTTACATCTCTTTTTCTTCCCCCATCTACTTTTTGTCCGTTAATGCTGGTTTCCATGCTATTTTTTTTACAAGATGCTTCTCTCAACTAGGAATATTCACTGGCTAATTGTCTATGACTAGAATTCTCACCTTTCTCTTTGTGTCCTGACTTCTTTCAAATCTCAGCTACACCCCCACTTTCTAGAGGAGACCTTTCCTAATCCTCCTTGATTCTAGTGCCTTTTCTCTGTTGGTTATTTCCAGTTTATTTTGTATATCTAGTTTAGTCATAGTTGTTTGCATATTTGTCTTCCCCATTAGAGTGTGATCTTCTTGAGGGTAAAGACAATCTTTTCTTTTTGTATTTTCATTGGTTAGCACTGTGCTTGGCTTTGTAGGTGCTTAATAAGTACTAGTTGGTTGGTTAATTCTTAAAGTTCTATAGTCTCTACTTATTTATCATTTGTTATTTCAGATTCAGTTACTAGATTATTAACCTCTAAAACAAGAGTCCTTAATTTTTTAATCTGTCATGGGACCCATTCATCAATCTTTTGAAACATATGAATGCCTTCTTAGAATATTTTATTAGAAATTTCACAATTGGAAAAAAAAATGCAAACTTTAGTTAGTGAAAATAAATTTTTTCCCAAAATCCAAGTTCATGAGTCCCTGAAATCTACTTATTTTATTGATCAGTCTGTGGACCCTAGTTATAAACTCAAATTTTAGATCATCCTCCTATGCATTTCTTTCATCCATGACTGCCCTAATCTTGAGATGGCTGAACAGGAAGTGCTTGCAGTTCTCTAAATCCTTCTGGTAAGGTGGAGAACCACCAATTATCTTGTCACGGAGTCCATTCAACAAATGTCATCTGTCCCATTGCACTGATTGGGTTTTCCATCTACCCTGAGGGTGAATTCTCTTTTTTATCTTTTATACCCTCCTCTTTCCTTCTCCCCTCATTTTTTCTTTCTCCCCCCTCCCCCCCCCCCCCCCCCCCCCCCCCCCCCCAGTTAGGAAGGGAGCTCCTTTTTAGATAGTGGGACTGGCTCACTTTTCTCTGTTCTCTCTTTCTCCCTTTACACAGAACTTGGTATGTAGTAAGCACTTAATACATGCTTTTTTATTCATTCTTAGTGTTCCCATTGTCATGTTCCAATTTTCAATCATAGGCTTTCCTTTTGGGGATGCTAGTGTGCACTTGAGATATCATTCTCCTTTCATAACTAGCTCAATTTAGTGAGAAGAGAAGACATGGAGTGATTTTGGTCTATTATTGGTATGGTCTAATACTGATAAAATTGGAGATCCTTGGAAATGCCAATGAATTTTGAACTGTGAAACTTAATAGTTTAATGTGTTTCTTAATAGTAATGACTAAAATTCATTTAGTATCTTGTAATAAAAAATAATTAAATGCTTAGCTATCAAGCATTGTACAAGACACTGAGATTATATATAATAAAAAATAAGAGCCTCTGCTCTCAAAGAGCTCACATTCTAGATGAAAGAGAGAACCCATTGGAGAATTCAATTGCAGTACCTGGGAGGGGCTGGTGATCTTATTTCATAAGTAATAAAGTCCAATGGAGCTTAGATTTATAAACTTTTTCTCAGGATAAGGATATAGTAAAGCTGATTGGTCAAGGATCCCCAGAGCCTGATATAATACACCACAGAGTAAGTATTTAATGAAAATATTGGTTGATTTGAATGGCATAATTTGAAAAATTGAGGTGCATCTAAGATAACATTTTATATTGTACAAGTTAGGTGACTTGCCCAGAGCCACAAAAGTGAGACTGGTTTGAACTTGGGTCTCCTTGATTGCAGGTTCAATCAAAGTCTGCTATATTACCTAGCTGCCTCAGGTGCAGGAAAATTAAGGAAGTGACACATAACTGTTTTCCTTGAAGTTCCAAGTAGATTGTTTTACTTACAGTCTTTATGGACATTGAGTACAGTGAATTACCTCATCATTAATCCGTTTACTACATAGCTCATTGTTATTAATAATTAAGAAGGATTTTGACCTAAATAGGTATTTCCAAAGGACCCTGGTCTTATCTTTCCCCAATTCCAGACAATTATCCCCTATTGGCCTTTTGTCTTTTGGGTCATTGTTACTCTTGAGTATATTCTGTATTCCTGTGTGTGTTGAGCCTCCTCACATCCATCATATGCTTCACTCTTGTCCTTACTTGTATCAGTGAGAATGGGACCTAAAGTCAAGAGGTCTCTCCAAGGTGTTAAAATAGTAGGAAAAAAGAGAAAGAGATCAGTGTCAGTGTCCCTGACAACCACTTACATTTTCATATTCATCAATTATTGAGTATTAGTACTTGGTTATTTGGAGTTGGAGAATTTCATTCAAATCCTAGTCTTTTTGTTTACTACCTGTGAGACAAAGAATTTAAAAACTTTGGGTCTTTAGTTTTGTTTTCTTTAAAGCAAAGTTTGGGCCTAGTAATCCTGCTTTCTATCTGTAAATCCTATGAAAGTCTTAAGTACATTGAAGAATCCTTTTAAAAGTCCTACTAGTATCTTCTGAGAGTAATAACAAAAAACCCAAACCTGTATGCAAAGATTTGTTTTCATTTATCATCCCTTTTAAGTCAGATTCTGAATGTTCTTTCAGCAGCCTTTCCTAGTCGGTACCTTTCCCATCATTAAATTCTTTCAACATAATACTCAGTGTTGTCAGCAGTATCTTTGCTGAATGTTTTCATTGCCTCCTAAATATTACAGAATTTATAACTAGTAAAGACATGCTCTTTAGGTAATTGAAATCATAAAAATTCTGTTTGGGCAGGACTCAAAGGAGGAAGGAAATTCTGAGAACATTTTTTAAAATAGTAACTAAAACAGCTCCCATAAATCACTGCTTTAGTTGTGATTTCCTTTTATTATTTCAAAATGATTCCTTTGTTAATTACCCTTTATATATATATATATATATATATATATATATATATATATATATATACACACATTGATATTATAATTATATTATATTATTTTAACTGTTGAATGTCCTTCCAGTTGTATAATTTCTTTGGTTACTTTGTCATTTAACAAATTTCATTCATTTGGTCTAATATATATATATTTGATACTTTCCATTACTTTTAGAAACTGCTATTTTACTTAAATTAAGTAATTGAGTTCAGTGTTCTGTGATATATTTTTGGCAGTGATGCCTTGCTTTGAGTGTGGTTTGGTGAATAAAAACACTGACCTGAAAGTAGAGAGACTGGATACTTCTGTATCCATATGTATTAATAGCATTCAGAGAGAAAATGTCTAGCCTGACTACTATAATCTGTAAAATGGAATTGTATGTTAGAGTAGATAAGAATACTTGGGTCAAGTTCCACTTTTGAAGGAACTTCAGATCTTAATTTTCCTTTTGTTCTTGAAGACAACCATGGCATCAGGGAATTGATGCCATGACATGCAAGTGAATTCTATTTAGAAAATGAAAAAGAACTGTGCAAAGTCACCAGCCTCACCTTCCTCAGAGCAACCTGGGTCCAGGGGCTATTGATCAAGTGACTTGGAGATAGCCCTGATTGCAATGAGAGACCTCTGCCTAAATTTTTAAACTAAGGTTTCAGTTTTTAAACTAAGGTCTCAGTTTGAGTAAGGCAACACCTAATCAGTGATTAATTGATTCAGCCATTCAGATACTAAATGATTTAATGTCCCAGATGCAGCTAAAACTTAAGAAAAATTTGAATTCTGCAACAAGTTCCCATTTAACATGTTCCCATTTAAGAGACTTCACAAATTTGACCAATAGAGAAATTCTCGACTGACAGAAATTCATATTTGAATTTCTTGTGATTTGATGTGCTCTGTGGACTATGAATGCTACTTAAAAATGAAGAACTTGCACTACTAGCTAACTAATTCACAGACTGGATGTGAGAAAGCATTATAAACCTTAATGTGATAAGTTGATGATAAATGTTTATAGTAATGATAGAGAGGAATTTCTTCTTATATACCCTTTATAGGAAAGTTGTCATTAAATGGAAAAGATGCTATTTTATAGCATCTTTTAATAGATTTTTTTTTCTGATGTGAAAATTGAGTTAATGTTTTGACAGACTTCATACATAGCCCTTTATTCATAAAAATTATAGTTTAACAAAAGGACAAGTTGACCTAGAGTAGCTCTTCTCACAGTTTTTGGTCTCAAGCCTCTCTACAACATTCATAAAAATTATTGAGGACTTCAAAGAGCTTTATTTACATGGAAGATGTATGCATACATTTATATATGTACCCATAACACTATATTAAAAATGAAAACTGATAAATTTTTAAAAAATTCATTTAAAAATAATAATGAACCACTGTTAACACATTTTTTTTAAGGAAAAAAAAAACTTTCCTAGAATAAAACAAATTAGTGATGAGTGGCACTGTTTTACATAGTTTTTCAAATATCTTCAGTTTCGCATTCTTGTATTTGCTCTTACATTCAGTTGTGACATGTTATTTTGGTTGAAATATATGGAGAAAATCTGGTTTTAGGAGATTATGTGGGTGGGGAAAAGGGGGTATTTTAATAACAAATGATGTGCTATGTATGTCCTCTTATAGTAGGGGTGGGGAACCTTTTTTCTGCCTTGGATCATTTGGATATTTATAACATCATTCAGAGACCATACAAAATTGTCAACTTAAAGAACTCAAGTAGTGGGAAGTTGTTTCAGATCATCAGGTGATTTTTGAGGACCTTATGGCTCTTGGGCTAAACATTTCTCACCCCTGTTTCAAAGCAATCAAGAACTGGGTGAAGTGTAACTAAAAAAGGTATATAAAATGTTGATAAAGATTTACATTCTGGTTACCATCCCTCCCAAATGAAAGGCCTGAGGTACCAAGGTAATTAAATATCAGAGCTCTTATTAGATAAATTGTTGTAATATGGTCCTATATCCCTTCTGCTAGAGGTGTGACTAAAGGAAGTATAGATGTCAATTTTCCTTATATATGTAGAATTTCTTTGTCTCTGACAATCGATATAGACAGAGAATTAGAGTAGAAAGTGACCTTTTAAGTAGAGATCAGTCAACCCAACTCAGTTCCTTCACTTTGATATTGGGAAAAATTGAAGTCCAGAGAGGAAAAATAATCACCTACTTTGTGCTAGATGATGAAATGAGAACAAATATGAAATAGTTCCTACTTAAAAGGAGTTTACATTTATTGGGGGAGATATGTTTATGTATAAGGATATGAAGACCATTTTGGAGGGGTGATACTAGCAGCTAGGAGGATCCAAGAACATCTTCAGTTAAGATGAAGGAAACCTTGGTTTCTGAGAGATGTTGGTAGGAGGGAAGGCAGCCATTCTCAAATCTTAACTAGAACCGGAAGGGCTTCTGATTCATATAGTGAATGTCCTTTCTCAGAGACATTCCTTTAGACCCAAGATTAACTGCAGTCACAATTGACAAGATTTAATCCCCTGAAACCATCTATGCAAATGAATTGTCCTGCATGTGGACTCTGGAGAGGAATCTACTTTTATTTCCATTGAGCAAAACCAAAACTCGTTAACATTTCTGCTTGTGACAGAGGGCATTAACAAAAATGTCTTGTGGGTTTTTGAAAGCCAACAGTACATTAACTATAGCTCTCACTCTGCCTATTGAGTACTCGTCCATTACTCCTCTACTAGTTGTGAAATATAACTTATCTGCCAGAAAGAACAAAAATTGATTACTAAACTCAATACTTGGGACAGTAGTTAATTTTAAAGCCAAGTCTTACTAAGCATGTAGCTAGAATAACATTTTTAGGATCATCTATCTTAATTCCCATGTTCAAAAATTTCTCTTTCTTTAATCTTAGATGGAGGATTGGAGACTTATTGTTGATTTATCCAGCTATTTCTAGGTCACTGAGAACTCCTTGAGTTCTAGAAGTTCCTGGAAAACCAGTTGGACCAGAATGTGCTTTTTTACTACATAGTGCTGAAGAGATCCTCCTCTCCCAAGAAATATCGTCAACTCTCATGAAACAAAATAGGTCATTCTGGGATATCAAAAACTGTTGATTTTTATACACATATATGATGCAACAGCTGCTTTTTAAATATGGCAGGAATTATTATATATTGTATTATGTTATTAGTTTATATTATATTGTGCATTAATATGTATTGTATTATGTTGTTATTAGTTTAATTTTTTTTTTTTTGACAGATTGATGATTTTGACACTATGGATTCCCTCCATTTATTTTTAAGCAGCCTCTCCATTTTTCATGAGTACTGTTAACTAAACTTTTTTTTTTCATCGTTGCTCACTTTTGGTGACACTTTCAGCCCTCTAACGCATATTGTGTCATTAAGTCCCATGTTTGTCCCATATAAGTCCCATAGTTTGATAAAATTAATGCTTACCAGAAATTTTGCTTCTCTTAATTTAGCCTTTGAATAACCAGATGCATTTCTACACCAAAAGATAACATTGTTTTTGGAATTTAGAACAGGGGCGCTTAATCTTTTTTGTGTGTTTGGCAGACTGAAGCTTATGAATTTCTTCTCAAAAGAATGTTCTTTATAGCCATTATTAAAGAGATCCTAAATTTCAGTCAATTAATGACATACAAGTTCACAGACCCTCTTATCTGTGAATATCAGGTTAAGAACTCCTGCTTTAAATGATAGTTATTATATATTCAAATGAATATTGTCACAATATTGCCCATGGAGAGATTAATTCAAGTGATCCTGTTGCTATTTTTCGGAATGTTTTAGACTTGCCTTTAGAGCCTATTGCATATGTTTGGAAATATCTTCAATGGTAGTACATTTTTTTTATCCTTTGAAAGTGAATATTATTTATAGATATATATGTAATCAAGCCGATTTTTGTTTAAAAGAAAAGGTATTAGGCTTGGTTATTAATTTTCTTGTTCTTATGACAAATAGAAAAGTAGAATTCTAGAAGCAAAGCAGTGGGAGAATTACTAGAATAACTTTAGTATCTCAAGGAGATTATACTGTATTTGGAAGTAAATGACACTTAATGTGTTCTGTTGTGTTTGTTTAAATGATAAGTAATTCTTATGTGCCTGCTGTGCGGATAACAGAAATTACTTTATTTTAATATTTTATTTTATGATCTTATTTCTCAGTCACAAATATTTAAATACACAGTGAACAAAAACAATTTCATCTGAAACTTTATGTATAATTTGTTTCAGAAAGTATATATTATATTTAACAAAGTTGTAACAAAATTACCCTATTGCACTACTATTTGGACTTTTGCTTGCTTCTGTGTATTTTTTATTGAAGTTTTTATTTTACTTTCCTTGTGAACTTATCTGTTCAAATTCCAGTAGAAGCCACCTTTTCTTCTAGCAAATGAGTATAGTGAAGCAAAACAAAACCCCAAGGCTTTGTGCAAAAAAAAGATCCTTGAGCTGCAGCTTAAAGGAAGAAATTTTATGTAAGGAGAGAGTGTATTCCAGGTATCAGTACACAGTCACAGGAGTGGGAGTTTGAGGAACAAAGAAAAAGCCGCTGTCCAGTAAGGCCAAAAAAAGACTGGGATGGGACCAGATTGTAGAGTGTTTTATCCTACAAGTAATAGGCAAGAGCTCCTAGAGTTGATTGAATAAAGGAGTCCTGTAGCTAGATCCATAATTTTAAGGAAAATCATTTGTTAGCAGTGCATCATTTGTAATGAGAATAGAGATAAGACTGTTTAGGAGTTTCTTAAAGAGTAATTTAGGCTAAAAGTAATGGTCAGAACTTAGGGTGGTAGCTTGTGTGAGAGGCACACTTTAGATGTATAGGGTGAAAGGACAAGATATACCAGTTAAAAGTATAACCTCATGCTGTGCAATTTGTTGTTAAGTCATTTCAGTCATGTATGATTCTTCATGACTCCATTTGGAATTTTCTTGAAAACAGATAATTGTAGTATTATGCCATTTTCTTTGGCTCATTTTATAGATGAATAAATCACACAGGGTTAAGTGACTTCCTCTGGGACACACAGCTAATAAATGTCTGAAGCTGTATTTGAATTCATTTTTTTGGACTTCAGGCTCAGTGCTTTATTTTCTATGTCTCTTAAGTTGTCCTTGTGCCATTCTTACTTTTATCCTTACATAATTCTTCCAGAGAGCCCTTCCTTATTACCTTGAGGGTCTTGGACTGATTCCTTCTAGTGTTTTGAAGGTAACTCTAATGGAATTGACATCAGATGCTGAAGCAGGGGAAGGGATTGGGAAAGGCCTTCTTGAAGGAAGAGGTGACAGGAATGTTGAGGATTCTAAGAGTTATAGGTTGGGAAGAAGAGAGCATTCCAAATATGGGGAATAGCTAGTCCAGAAACACGGAAATGAAACATGGAGCATCATGTGCAAAGAATTGAAAGTATTTGAAGCAACATTATAGTTTAAACTTTTGTTAACTAAGTTATAACTAAACCAGATTTATAACATTTATTTTTTTTTTTGCATACTTTTTGTTTTTTGTATCACCTTTGTTTCCCAATACATTCTTTGTCACCCCTCCCTCCTTCCCAGAAATCTGTCTTTATAACAGATTTTTTTTTTTTTTTTTTTTTTTTTTTTTTAAGGAGGACCAATATAACATTATTTAGTATGGGAAGACAAATAAAATTTGGGGATTTAACGTTTTATTGATGTTTTTCTGTTCTATCATTGTTTTGCAGTGACCATCCCCATCCCCCTTTAAAAGTTAGTTTCCAACATTGTATTTAGCAGTGAAATTAGCAATGATATGCTATCAAAGCACAAATAAAAAATGAGGGCCCCTAAACCAAACCATTTAATTGACACCTGTGTTCTATTGTGGTGTGTTTTTTGTTGGTGGTGGGGGTTTTTTGTTTTGGGGGGGGGTTTTGGTTAAATCTCCCAAATACATTTTAATCTGGGGATTTGATGACTACACAAGCCCCTGTTTTGAAGCCTGTGGTATAGTGGATAAAGCTAGGTAGACGTATGAGTTTGTTTAGTGCTTGTTCTGGGACGCTGGAAAAAATAACTTTCTAAAGCTTTAGATCAAGATGGTTAAGTTGAATGTAGTAAGCACTTAATAAATGTTTGTTAGCTGTCTGCCTGTCATTTCAAAGCTCCTTAGAACAGTAGTTGGCTCTTTTAAAAATTTTTAATATTTTATTTTTCCCCAGTTACATGTAAAACAATTCTTAACATTTGTTTTTAAAACTTTGAGCTTCAGATTCTGTCCTTTTCTCTCTCTCTCTCCACCTTAGCCCCCATTAAGAAGACACATGAAGTCATGCAAAATATTTCCATAAAAGTTATGTTGTAAAAGAAAACCTCGATTTCCCTCCCCACAAAACTAAACAAATACTGTTTTTAAAAGTCCACAGTTTTTAAAAGTATGCTTCAATCTATATAAGAGCATCCTGCTGATTATTTTTTAAAATATTTTTATTTTTCCAAATACATGCAAAGATAGTTTTCAACATTCACCTTTGCAAAACCTTGTATTTGAAATTTTTCTCCCTCACTTACTGCCACCCTCTTCCATAGACAGTAAGATAGGTTAAGCATGTACAATTCTTCTAAACATTTCCATGTATGTCATGCTGCACAAGAAAAATCAGATCAAAAGGGGAAAGGAAAAAAAGCAAACAATAACAACAAAAAGGTGAAAATACTGTGCTTTGATCCATATTACTCTCTATAGTTTTCTTTCTGGATGCAGATGGTCCTTTCCATCATAAGTTTTGCTGAAATTGCTTTGAATCTTCTCAAGGTTGAAAAGCTGTTCATTTCTTAATCACATACCACAATTTGTTTAGCTATTCCACAGTTGAGGGACAACCCCTCAATTTGTCCTGAGCAAAGAGCTGCTATAAATATTTTTATACACATAAGTTCTTTTTCTTTTTAAAAAATATCTTTTGGGATACATGTGTGGTAGTGGTATTTTTAAGTTATTATTAAGTTAAGTATTTTTAAGAGGGTTTACATACTATGGGTATAATTCCAAATTGCTCTATAGAATGGTTGAATCTCTTTACAGTTCTACAAACAATGTATTAATGTCTCATTTTCTCTGTATCCTCTCCAACATTTGTTATTTTCTTTTTCTGGTCTATTAGCCAACCTAATAGGTATAGGTAGTACTTCAGAATTGTTTTAATTTGCAATTCTCTAATCAATAGTGATTGTTTTTTATATAGCTATATAGATAGCTTTGATCACATCATCTGAAAATTCTTCATATGTTTTGATCATTTATCAATTAGGGAATAGCTCTTATTTTTTATAAATTTGACTCAGTTCTGTATATGTTTGAGAAATGAAGCTTTTATCAGAGAAATACCATTCAGAATTTATTTTACAATTACTATTGATAACTATATCATCCCCCTTTTGCTCTATTCTTTCTCCTTTTACTCTTTCCCTCCTTAAAAGTGTTGTTTCTTATTACCTCCTTCCCCAATATACCTTCTCTTTTATCATCCTTTCCCTTTCTCATACCCTTTCCCCTCCTATTTTGCTGCAATGTAAGGCAGATTTCTGTACCCAATTGAGTGGGTATATTATTCCCTCTTTGAGCCAGTTCTTATGAGAGCTTTAAGATTCATCAGGAGTTTGTTCTTGATAGGTATGGAGAATGAGTGACTGCTGCACTTAAGGTAGAGTGGGAGTCTAGAAACAGTAAGAAAAGTAATTTAAGAGTATGACATGAAGCAGGTGTCTTAATCCCTAAATGAAAAAAAAAATCTAGTAGGAAAATCCTGGAACTCTTCTTTCAACTTAAGCAATATTTTTATTCCATTTTCTTATAAATTTCTTAGGAACTCTGTGAGGAAATTCTTTTTTTGGTAATTGCACTTTTAAACTCATAAGTAGCTCCCCTTTTTCCCTTTCTCTGTTCTTAAGTTCCCTCCTGTTAGAAGGAAGATATTTTCTTAATTTAACCAATGAACTGTCTTGAACATGTAGTGTGCATTTAATAAATGCTAGTTGACCAATGTCTACATTGATCAACTAGAATATCTTGAGCTTTTTAGCATGCAGTCTTGAATGTCTCACCAATACTATTTTTCAATAAAGCTATTAATCCATTATTTTTTTTTAAATCTCTCACTGTCAGTTTATCCTGAAATACTGATTGCTTGCTCACACTGTAATGATCTTTGATAACTAACTAGCCCTTATGTTTTGCCTTAATGTTTTTTCTGCAGATATTATAACTTAATCCATTTGCAATTTTTAAATTATAAGAGCTTTGTTCTCTCTCTGTTGCTTATATATGATTAATGAAGTTCAATAATTTTTGTACCTATTTTCTCCATTTCAATATAATTTGAGGGCCTAATTAAGTAATTAGGATGTTTTAGTCCAGTGAAAAAACTAATTGTTTAACTTGGCTCTTATGCTCTATGTATTTTTCCAAAACTGCCTTATTTGTTGTCCCTTATACTGAAATTACATCTTCTACAGTCTCCTTTCCTGCAAGGCTCAGCTCAGGTACCATATTCTTTCAAGTGCCATCTTCTTCAGAAAGATTTTCTTGACGCCACTGATATTTGGACTGGGTCCTAATGACTATAAATTTTGTGATGGTCCCTTTATCTTCTCTACTAGGGTAGAACTGTTTCACCTTTATATTTGTGATTGCAGTGCCTGGCACATCTAGATGTTTAATAAATGCTAGTTTGTTGATTTATGCTGAGAGAAGTTTATAATTTTTATTATTAATTTATTATTTTTATGGGGAGAGAGTACACTTTTGTCACCTTGTTCCTGTCTTTGGTGTCATCTTGGAGTCTTCCTCTCACCCTCCTATAAACCAGTAACTTGTTGAATTCTATTGTTTCTCTTTCTATAGCATTTTTTTCATTCACTTGTCTTTAATCGCATAGCTACTCTTATTTCAGTCCCTCATCTGACACATACACACACGTGTCTCCTCATATGGAATATAAACTTCTTGAGGGTAGGAACTGTTTCCCTTTTGTTTACCCCACTCCAGCACATAATAAGTCCCTTAATAAATGCTTGTTGAGTGGTGCTTAATTCTGTAAGATATTGAGACACTTTTGAGTTTCACCATATTTTAATTTCCAAATTTCATGTAATTGACCAAAATATTTCCATCACAAAGATAAAACTGAACTATTTTCTTACACTTATTAAGTTCTAAAATGTAAACCTTTTAATAGAGAACTTAAATTGTAACCATAAGAGGAACTCAAATTGTAACCATAAGAGGAAATTTCACTTTTATAAATGTGTTTTGAAAACATGTAAGAAGTTCTATTTCTGTTCATCTTCAACACTTAATGTTGGGATTCTTACAGGAACTAAAAATGTTTAGTTAAATTTGGCTTTCAAGTATTGTCCATGTAAGCTTAATCATAAAGGAAATGGCACAATTTATAGCTAAAATTTCCAGTGAAAATATGGAATAGGATTTAATTTGAAAGAATTTAAAATTACAAGATACTAGTAAATTAAATAAGTAATGACGTACACAATTTTAGACATGCTTCTCACATTGTTATTCAGATCTAAAAAGCTGGTTTACATTTCATATAAAGTATTTGAAGTATTTGTCAGATAAAATTCTTCAACTTCATCCAAGTTATGTAACTGATATATTTTTTTAAAGTTTGTTTCTGTTTGTTTTTAACCTTAGTACCAAAAAGTAAGAATGTAATTATTTATGTTATAATTTATTTGCATGGAGTTATTTAGTAAACTATAACAGAATCTTCTGATTAGCTTATCTTCATAAGCTGATATTTTTACATCATCAGCAGCATAATTTTTTTTATTAATACCTAATGGTAAATTAATTGAAAAATAGTGAAATATAGCTTACAGCATTTTAAAAATAATGAACTATTTTCTTTTATAGGGAAATCCTCATTGACAATTCAGTTTGTTGAAGGCCAATTTGTTGACTCTTATGATCCAACCATAGAAAACAGTAAGTAGTATTTGTAAGTATTTATAAAATGAGAAGTTTTTTCTTTTGTATATAACTATGAAAAGACATTGTTTTCTAGAATCTTAGAATCTTAATTGACTAGGTGTGACCATCTTAACATGAGCATGAAACCCTTAATATTTGAAATAAGATACAGTCTTCAGTGACAGGGAATTCATAAGTTCCTAAAGCCATTCTCTTAATTTTTCCATTATATTAAATTGGAGGATTCTCTCTTTAGAAATAACAAACTTCTTACTTAGCAGTAATACCAACCCATTGTTTATGGTTTCACCTTATTGGGCAAAATAGAGTAAATCTAATTTCATTATAATTCTTAAAATATGTGAAGGAAGAAACCATGTTCTCTATACCCAGAATATCTTCTCTAAGCTAAATATCTTCCAGTTTTCTGAACTGGCCTTCACATCACATGATTTTGACTCTCATGACCATTCTGTCTATATTCTTTGCTGTAAACACTATATTTCTGTGAATTCAATCTACGATTATATTTGCTATTTTTAGTTGACAATGTTAACAGTGTTACATTACACTTGTAATCTAAAATTTCCCATGTCTCTAATTTTTTCTTGTTAATTTTTGAAAAATTATTGATAAGTCTTGTTTTGTCATAGCAGACCCTCCATACAGACTTCCTTTACTCTTTAACAAAGAGGATCAGGGATTTCAAAAGGAATTCAAATATTCTACTACGACATTGTGGTACAGTAGACAACTGAAATTCAAATTTGAGAACCTCTGTTGGAGGCTTGGCTCTTCTTAAAATTTGTGTGATATTAGGCCAATCACTTTAACTTCTCTTGGACTCAATTTTTTCATCTGGACACTGAAGGGGTTAGAGTAAATAAACACTAAGGATTCTTGTAATTCCAAGTCTATAATCTGTGATCATCTTACTGTAACAGAATTCCAGCACTTGAATTTAATGTAGGAGTTGATGTGATCTAAAGCTTATGATAGGTGCTTAAAGTCAAAGAATAGTATTACTATTATGGCCTTTTTATGCCTATATACACCTTTTTTATTGCCCTTTGGTTAATCTTTACAATCAGTTCTTAAGTGACTGAAATATTCTGTCTCAGATCTATTACAATAGCAGTTAATTTGGAGTTTAAAAGATGGGCCTTTCAGTGAGAAATTTGGTGGCCATTAGTTCAGTTTCCCATTGTCAATCAAAGGATATCATCATTTAAGAGAGACCATGATATTAAAACAGCAAATTAAAAACAGACTTGAATTCAGACATATTTTTAACTCTTAAGGTGAATGTGACTAACCTTTTATATTCCAGTCTACAAGTCAACATCATTTTTTGTTCTATAAATACTCTACTTGGTGGTATAGAAGGTGGGTTAGGGTACAAAGTTTGTTAAGTCCATGTCTCAAGTAATTTTATTATCTTTAAAATAGTATTTTTTCCAATTATTTGTAAAGAAAATTAATTTTTTTTTTAAAAAATTTTGAATTCCAAATCTTCTTATCCCCTTTCCTAAGATGGTAAGCAGTCTGATGTAATTTATATATCTGCAATCACGTAAAACATATCCATATTAATCATGTTGTGAAAGAAGAAACTGACTAAAAGAAAACCACACACACAAAGAAAAAATAGTATGCTTTGATCTGCATTCAGACTCCATCAGTTTTTTCTTTGGATATAGATAGCATTTTCTATCATGAGCCCTTAGAATTGTCTTGGATAATTAATTGTATTGCTATAGTGTTCATAGTTGAACATCCACAATGTAGCTATTACTGATTACAATGTTCTCCCGGTGTTTCTTACTTCACTTAGTATATACAGGTCTTTCCTCTTTTTTTTTTTTTTTTAAACCATCTTTTTGGAATATAGACTTAGCAGTGATATTGCTGGATCAAAGGTATGCAGTTTGATTTCTCTCCAGAATGGTTGGATGAGTTCACAACTTCACCAGTAGTGCATTATTATCTCAATTTTCCCACATCCTCTCTAACATTTATCATTTTCCTTTTCTGTTACATTAGTCGATATGATAGGTGTGAGATGGTACCTCAGAATTGTTGTAATTTGCATTTTTCTAATCAGTAGTCACTTAGAGCATTTTTTCTCATGACTATAGATGTCTTTGATTTCATCTGAAAACTGCCTGTTCATATCCTTTGACCATTTATTATATGGGGAATTGTAATGGTTCTACAGTTGACACATGCTTAGTGTGCTATAGTGATGTAATTGTACTAAGGTATAGAAGGGCTGAGAGGGCTTGAAATAAGCAGACTTGGATATGTGTGAGCTTGAATCCAGACTTCAGACTCCATCTTTGACCATCCTTGTGATGGCTCTCCTGCCTTCATCACTCCTCCACCTAAGACTAATGCTCGTCCAGAGATCCTCCAAAAAGCTAGTCCGGACACTACATTTTGCCGCCCAATGTGGGGCATAAGAAGCACAAGAAAGAAGCAGCAGTACTTAAGAGCTGTTCGTGAGTAGGATCCTCCCAGAGTTCTTTCAGTAACCCGCAGGGAAGGAAAGGGAGAAGAGACCTGATAAGACTTTTTTAGTCAGGGTGATTAAAGGGACCAAGCCAGGAGACTGATGAGAGACTTATTATCATCATCCTCTCACATACTACAGGTCTGAGTTAAACCTCCAGCAGTCACTGGCAGGTACCTCCGGTATCACTTGATTCTGTATATTTGAGAAATGAGGCTTTTATCAGAGACATTGCTATAAAAATTGTTTCCCAGCTTTCTGCTTTCCTTCTAATCATAGTTGCATTAGTTTTGTTTGTCCAAAAAACTTTATAATTTAATATAACCAAAATTATGCATTCTTTCATAATACTCTGTGTCTTTTGTTTGGTCATAAACTCTTCCCTTACAAATTTAATTTCTAGTTGGGGAACTTGCAGATACCTTGGCTCTAGTAAGAATATGTAACTATCAAGTTTGGCAGAGGAGGCATTTGTCACCAAATTTATAGATATCAGAAGGGAAAATGTTTTTAGATTAAACACTTAACCCAGAAATGGTATTATTTCAACTTGGGGTATAGTGCATCGTTTAATCTGTCTTTTTTTTTTTTGAAAGGTACTAGTTAGGTTAATAAATTGGTTGGAAATTAATCTTAAAATATGACCAGATTGTAGAATGTTTTGACTTTATTGACCTGTAGGTGAACAATAAGCATTTTTTGTTGTTAATTTACACTGTATTTTGTAATTGTTATTTTGAAGTACTGAAATGACAGTTATACTGGAGGAAGATTAACCTGACAACATTGTATTAGAATGTTTTGAAAAGATCCTTAAGTAATTAAGAACGTTGTTGACACTTTTAAGGAAACAAGAGAAATGGGAACTGATAGCAAATTGCAAAGGCTTTATTTTAGAATAGATTGATGAGAAAGTGAAAGCAACCATTGTTCTTATTCTTGTAGCATTAAAGGACCTCAGTATGGGACAGTGGAGAAAATATTTGAGAGTCACAACCTATATTCTCATGTTAATTTGCTGCTAACTAGCCCTTAACCTTGATCAAGGCACTTGGTTCTATCTGCATTACTCATCTATAAAATGAAGGATCTTTTTTAAATAAAAAAATAAATTAACTTTGTTTTAGATCTGGGGGAAAGCTTTTATTAATTTAATAAGTATACGTACCTTAGAGAAATGTCTAAACTGATACAGTTCTCCCACAAGTCAAGACATTACTCTATCTCAAGACAATTTGAGGTAACAGAATATTGAATAGTAGTAAAAAGGTTACAATGTATTAAAATCTAATTTGGGATTAGCATTTTACTTTCGAAAATAATGTCACTTAAAAACTCATTCCTTTCTTGATCATATTCCCATCAAAAATGGAAAGGGCTTGCTTTTCTGATATCAGTTTTAATCCTTTCTGGCTTGAGAAGAGGGTACTATTTCACAGTGGATCATTTAGTCCCGTCTGTTTGGTTCAAAAGGCTATCATTGTAACCAAAAAAATAATTGAATTGGGTTCACTTTTGATTCCTAGTACTAGAATCTTAGCCTTTGTTTAGTGACCTTTTATACATTTTCCTAAAAGTGAAAAGTCTGGAACGAACTTTAAATTAAAGAAATTAAGTATTTCTTAATATTTTCAATTGATTCAAAAAGGAAATTTTAAAGTATATTTATATAAGAATTGAACTAAAAATGTCCTTTCCATCTTGAAAACTCTGAGATTCAGGGATTTTGGGGGGACATCTTCTACAAGATTATAGTTTTAGAAAAAATCTTGTGTTTTGAAGGTAGGTATTGAGAGAATAATATTATAAATATTTAAATATTAAGCATGTTTAATATTTAAATAGAAGGATTAAGTGATATCCTTCGGGAGACAAAGTTAATTCCAAAAAACTGCTTCCTCTGAGTCAAGAGAAAAGGCAGGAATGGGTAAAAAGTTTTGAGGAGTAAAGGGAGGGAACTTGAATTTTGCACTTGGTGAACCCTGTTCTCAGTAAGAAAGAATCCATTCTGTTTACCTTTTGAGTGCAAGGAGGAGTAAGAATACGGTTCGGGATTTGAAGAAAACAGAAAAGGAATGTGAAAAATCCAGTAGGATGCCAGTGAAATGAATAAAGAAATTGCCTACTAGCCATGAAGACCCAGCTGAGGTTTACATGAATTAGAAGTGAACTTCATCAGTACAGCTTTACTTTAATCATACATAAGAATTTGAAGAGAGCAAATTAATAGTAGGATTTTTTTTTTTTTTTCAGGGTTGGTGATTGGCAAGGCAGGGGATAGACTCTTGGGCTGCTAATGAAAACATTTGCAGTGATTGATCTGGTCTAGGCTGGGTAAGAGGGCTTAGGAAATTAAAAGGAGAATTATGGAGTGGGAGAATAGGTAGGAGTTTGGAACTTTGAAGGTCAGGAGGAGGGTCAAAAGTGGGTTTGATAGGAATGAAGTGGGAGAGTTGGAAAGTAAAGACAATGAGGTCAGAGAAGGCAATCCTAGATCTTGAAGGTGGAACTATTCTACATGATGATAAGGTCCAAGGTACAGTGCTACTTACTAAATGGGGGTGGAAGAAGAAGCTTCAGTTGTCAGGGTTTAAGAAGATATTAGTAATAAAGGAAAAGTCGGATTTCAGCTAAAGTTAAGTGGAATGAATGCTTACAGAAAAGCTGGGGAGGAGGGGTGAAGGGTAGAGAGATCGTATGAGCTAGCTCTCAAAAGATTAGGGGGTTTTATCTATGACATTCGTAGTTTGGCTCTTCATTTACTTGAGATAGTTTATCACTGTAGACCAGATGAACAAGGCATCTAAATTTAAGGACTTATTTGAATAGATTTGAATTTGGGATTCAAAACTGAAAATCTACTTTGATGTCAGCAAGAAGTTACTCATAAGTTATTAAATTTTGCCTTTCATCTTGTTGCTGAAGTACATAGGAATGTTACTTCATGACATGGGAAATTCCATGTTTCTGTTTTATGAAGGAGAAATTCTACCATTTATTTGCAAAAAAAATATCAAGAGCGTATTGTTTTCTATTTTAGGTTGTATAATGTATATTTCCATCACTGAAATATTGCAACAGCCCTTTAAATATTTGACCTGACTTTTGAATATTGTCTCAAGATTATTTTGTTCCTTTTTTATAAACTATGGTTTAAAAAAAGGCATATGAAAATGTGACAGCAGGAAGAGAGAGAAGGTAACAAGTTCACTTCAAATGACCTCTTTTTTATCCTTGCAAAATATGAAATAAGGTTCTCAGCTGACAAGATAGGGCAGAGGAGGAGCCATGAGAAGTTTGAGGAGAGTTGTAAAGGTTTGGAAGAACCACTGCAAAATTAAGGAAATATATAGTAGTGTTTCTTAGTAATAGTAAGTAAGGGCCCAGTTGAGGTTATGTAACATAATTTGTAATGGATCTAGATTAGAATGGTTACATCATTTTCTCCACCTGCATTCAGCATGTTGTGTGGGGTCTAAGGCAGCAGATGGTGAGAATGATAAAAGGCCAAGGCTTGGCAGGGTGCAATTAGTGACATGATAGGGGGATCAAGGACTCTAGAGAAAAGGATGGTTGTATAATCGAACCACTTCACCAAGGGAATGAGATGAGGAAATGAGGAGAAAGAGTGACTAGTGCAAGAGGTATGACCTGGGAGAGAACTGAGGCATCTTGGGGCTTAAAATCACTGGTATAACCTTAAGGATCCATATTCATCCCTTATCCTTTGTGGAAATACTGCAAAGTTCTCTATGGGAAAAGATGCTATAGAGATTGAGAATGATTCTATCTGCTAAAAAAAATGTAAAGAGCCTTTAAATTGATACTGTGTTCACCTTTTCCTGTTGAGTTCATTTTCAATGTTGGCTGTGGGTTATAAATTAGCCTTATATGTTAATGAACCATGTCTGTCATTGAAACTTTCTCATTCTGTATGTGTATACCATCCTGCTATCAAAGATAGTTTTGCTCTTGTTTGGTGATTTGACACATTTCCTTGAAGTGTTGAAAGCTTAGGGTATTTTAGTCAAATCAATTCATTAGATTGGGACACTGCTAGCTTTTGGGCTTTAGTTGGTTGTTAAGTATATTTAAAAATACTTTAAAATACTTTAAGGTATTATGGCATAACTTAAGGGTTCTTTTTGTTAGTTGGAGGTGAACCGACACTAAACTTTCTTTAATTTTTTAGAAATTATGGTCTTATCTCTACCGCTCTGCTAATTAACTGTTTGTAATATTTCATAGTAATAATGATAATAACAAGTAAAATGGCAGTTTGTTAACACTTTGCAAACATTACTTCTTTTTATTTTTATGACAGCCTTAGGTAGGGAGAGTATACTATTTTGATTCCCATTTTAAACATGAGAAAGATGAGGCAGGGATTGCTTTGTGCAGGACCACAATCTCTGAACCTATATTGCTTTTTGAGATCAGGGTTTTGTGCCCTTAGACTATATACTTCATAGTACATAGTATAATATTAGGCATAGGGTAATTCATAGATATTTATTGGGGTTTCTGTGGGTGTAGTTATGGGTGTGGCATTTGGGGTTAAGTAACTTGCCAGGGTCACACAGCTAGGAAGTAAAGTTAAATTTGAACTCAGATCTTTTTGATTCTAAGGCTGGTGCGCTATCCACTGTGACATCTAGCTGCCTGGGGTTTTTTTGTTTGTTTTGTTTTGTTTTTTCCCTTCTTGCTATTAAATATCATGCTTTTGTTAGAGGTATGAATCCCAACTAAGCTACATTTTTAAAAAAAATTCTAATTTTATTTCTAGCTTCATTATTTTATATGTAAACTCTTATCTACTAGAGTGCTTAAAAGAAAGTTCCCCAGAGGTAAAGCAAGGATGCCCATTATTAGATAATAATTTAATATTGTACGAGAAATGTTAGCTGTAGCTACAGAAGAAAGAGAAATTAAAGGAATTAGAATAAACAATGAAGAAACAAAACTCATACTTTGCAAATGTATAAAATGTTATACATAGAATGTCCTAGAGAATCAACCAAAAAACCACTTAAATTATTATTAACAACTTTATCAAAGTTGCAGGACACAAAAAGAATCCACATAATCATTAGCATTTCTGTATATTCTCAACAAAGTCCAGCAGCAAGAGATAGAGAAATTCCATTTAAAATAATTGAAGACAGTATAAGAGACTTGGAGTCTTACCTGCTGGGACAAATCCAGGAACTCTGTGAACATAACTCTAATAAAACACTTTTCACACAAGTAAAGTCAGATGTAAATAATTGGAAAACAGTTAATAGCCCATGGATAGACTGAGCCACTATAATAAAAATGAGAATTCTATCTAAATTGATCTATTTATTCAATCCCATACCAAATTAATAATTATTTTATAGAGCTAGAAAAAATAGCAAAATTCATTTAGAAGAACAAAAATTCTTATTTTATCAAGGGAATCAGTGGGAAAAAATGTGAAAGATGGTGGTCTAGCCTACCAGATGTTAAAGTGTATTCTAAAGCAGTAATTCTCTTTTTTTTTTTTAATTTTTTTTTTTTTATTTAATAGCCTTTTATTTACAGGATATATGCATGGGTAACTTTACAGCATTAACAATTGCCAAACCTCTTGTTCCAATTTTTTACCTCTTACCCCCACCCTCCCCTAGATGGCAGGATGACCAGTAGATGTTAAATATATTAAATATAAATTAGATATACAATAAGTATACATGACCAAAACGTTATTTTGCTGTACAAAAGAATCAGACTCTGAAATATTGTACAATTAGCTTGTGAAGGAAATCAAAAATGCAGGTGTGCATAAATATAGGGATTGGGAATTCAATGTAATGGTTTTTAGTCATCTCCCAGAGTTCTTTTTCTGGGCATAGCTGGTTCAGTTCATTACTGCTCCATTGGAAATGATTTGGTTGATCTCGATGCTGAGGATGGCCTGGTCCATCAGAACTGGTCATCATATAGTATTGTTGTTGAAGTATATCATGATCTCCTGGTCCTGCTCATTTCACTCAGCATCAGTTCGTGTAAGTCTCTCCAGGCCTTTCTGAAATCATCCTGTTGGTCATTTCTTACAGAACAGTAATATTCCATAATATTCATATACCACAATTTATTCAGCCATTCTTCAACTGATGGACATCCATTCAGTTTCCAGTTTTTAGCCACTACAAAAAGGGCTGCCACAAACATTCGTGCACATACAGGTCCCTTTCCCTTCTTTATGATCTCTTTGGGATATAATCCCAGTAGTAACACTGCTGGATCAAAGGGTATGCGCACAGTTTGATAACTTTTTGAGCATAGTTCCAAACTACTCTCCAAAATATTTGGATTCGTTCACAACTCCACCAACAATGCATCAATGTCCCAGTTTTCCTGCATCCCCTCCAACAATCATCATTATTTTTTCCTGTCATCTTAGCCAATCTGACAGGTGTGTAGTGGTATCTTAGAGTTGTCTTAATTTGCATTTCTCTGATTAATAATGACTTGGAGCATCTTTTCATACGACTAGAAATAGTTTCAATTTCTTCATCCGAGAATTGTCTGTTCATATCCTTTGACCATTTTTCAATTGGAGAATGGCTTGATTTTTTATAAATTAGAGTTAATTCTCTATATATTTTGGAAATGAGGCCTTTATCAGAACCTTTGACTGTAAAAATATTTTCCCAGTTGATTGCTTCCCTTCTTGTCTGCATTAGTTTTGTTTGTACAAAAACTTTTCAGTTTGGTATAATCGAAATTTTCTATTTTGTGATCAGTAATGATCTCTAGTTCTTCTTTGGTCATAAAGACCTTCCCCTTCCACAGGTCTGAGAGGTAAACTATCCTGTGTTCCTCTAATTTATTAATAATTTCATTCTTTATGCCTGGGTCATGAACCCATTTTGACCTTATCTTGGTGTACGGTGTTAAGTATGGATCAGTGCCTAGTTTCTGCCATATTAGTTTCCAATTTTCCCAGCAATTTTATCAAACAGTAAGTTCTTATCCCAAAAGCTGGGATCTTGGGTTTGTCAAAGACTAGGTTGCTATATTTGTTGACTGTTTTATCCCTTGAACCTAATCTATTCCACTGATCAACTAATCTATTCCTTAGCCAATACCAAATAGTTTTGGTAACTGTAAAGCAGTAATTCTCTAAACAATCTGATGCTAGCTAAGAAATAGAATGGTGGATCAATGGAATAGATTAAGTACAAATTACATCATAGTAAATGACCATAGTAATCCAGTATATGGAAAAATCCAAAGTCTAAGCTTTTGGAACAAAAACTCATCATTGACAAAAATTGCTGGGAACACTGGAAAACAGTATGGCAGAAACTGGGTATAGGCAAATATATTTGCCTCATATATTAAAATAAGGTCAGAATGGGTACATGATTTTTACACATAAATGGTGATACCATAAGCAAATCAAGAGAGTATGGAACAGTTTATTTGTCAGATAATGGATAAGGCAAGAATTTAGGACCAAAGAAGATATAAAAAAGCATTATAAAATAGATGATTCATTATGTAAAATTAAAGTTTTTGCACAAACAAAACTAATGCAACCAAATTTACAATAAATGTCTGATAAAGGCCTTAGTTCTCAAATATATAGAGACATTTTTTAAACATAACTCATTCCCCAATTGATAAATGGTTAATAAATATGAATAAAATTCTCTTAATCACCATTGATCAGAGAAATATAAATTAAAAACAACTCTGAGAATACCATCTTATGCCTATCAGAGTGTCTAATACAACAAGAAATAAAAACATTGAATGTTGCAGGAGATGTGGGAAAACTAAGGCAGGAATGCATTGTTAGTCGAGTTATGAACTGATTCATCTGTTCTGGAGAATACTTTAGAACTGTGCCCAAAGAGTTATAAAAATGCATACCCTTAGTTCCAGCAATATCCTGCTAAGTCTATATCCCAGACATTCCCCAATCCCTCTCACAAAAAAAAAAAAAAAAATACAAGAGTTGTTCAAATACTTGTGGCTGAGAACTGATAATTGAAGGGATACCCATCAATTGGGGAATGGCTAAATACCCTGTGCTATATGATTGTAATGGATTATTATTATTGTGCTATAATAAATGACATACAAGGATGATGTGGAAAAACCTGGAAGGACTTATATGAACCGATCCATAATGAAGTGAACAAAACCAGGACATATACAGTAATATCAAAATTGTTTGAAGAACTGTGAATTATTCAGCAATACAATGATCCAAGACAATTCCAAAGGACTCATGTTGAAGCATGCTGTCTGCCTCTAGAGAAAGAACTGATACTGTTTGAATACAGACTAAAGCATACTATTTTTTATTTTTCATTTTTTTCTTTGATTTGAATCCAGTTGTACAAAATGACTAATATGGAAATGTTTTACATAAGTGCATAAGTATGTATAAACTATATCCAATTACTTAGCCATCTCAGGGAGGAGAAAGGAGAGAGAGACTTTGGAACTCAAAACTTGAGGGGAAAATAAAATAAGTTTATGGTTAATTGAATGTTACGAAAATCAGTTTTAAAGTTTTACATGCAGATATAGGTGTATGATATTAGACTAAGAGCTTCTATTAGGTTCTGATTAACTGAATTTTACTGTTTGTTGGCTAGGCCCTTGTGAGTTTAAAAACTTGTGTATATTGTTAAAACTACATTGGAATGCAAAGTGGCAAATAAAACAAGACTTCAAATTAAAGAACAACTTAATATGTAATGAATTTATAATTCCACTTTATTCTCTAATAAAATAGGAACTCCAACCTGTTATTTAAAGCAGTCCATAATCTAGCTTCTTTTCAAACTTATTTAATTTTCCTTCCCTTAATGAACTCTCTCTGTTCAGCCAAATTGGCATTCCATCTTCAGCTTCCAAACTTTCACACAACCTTCCCTCTGTGTGGGGAATCCTTGAGAAGGTAAAAGGCTTTAGATAAGGAGTAAGGCCATTTCTATTTTCATTTCATGTCTTTTTTCACTTTAGCCTCTTAGATTGTCTAGATTCCTTTAACATTTAGCTTAGATATCAAGATCCTGACTTTCTTTTTGTAGTCCTTCTTTCTCTGCCCACCTCAATCCTATTAGTGTCCTCCCCTCATATTACCTTGTATTCATTTATTTGTCTACATTTTCTCCCCTATTCCTCTTTTCCTCCTACCTCTCAATAAACCCCAAACTCCTTGAGAGCAGGGACTGTGTTCATTTTGACTTGTTTCCTTGTATCTAGCATAATACTTGCCTGTGATAAACACTAAGTAAATGTTTTCATTGCACACTGCCATTTTTAAAGTAAAAGGTACAGTAATAACTTAGTTCTGAAGAATAAAGGCTATGAGAATAACTTCCAATTAGTCATCCTCACTAGCATTTATTGAATTCCTATAGGGTATATTGAATATATCAGTTCATAACATTTTTGGTACTCTCCATTTTTCTTAATTATTTGATAATATGCCTTCATATTATCATTCTTTATTCATTTCAAAAATTATTTGTTCAGACATACAAATAATGTTGAAATGTGATTATCCTTTTTATTTGTATCTGTCTTCATTAAATTACTTGGTGAATACTAGTTTATTGTCCAACTTTTTTCCTATGTTACCTTTTAATTGTGAAAGCTAGTGTGTTGTTTAAGCATTAGAAGACATTCTGTGCAAAATGCAGATTGCTTAGACATAATGAGATTTTGAGTATAATAGTTAAGCACCTACTGAGTTCTTGTCCTTTTCTAATGAAATATTAACAAGTGAAAAATAAACTTAGTAAAGGAAATAACCCCTCTTCCTCACATGTCTTAATTCTCCCCTTTTCCACCCTTATTTTAGAAACTGGATCTTTTAGTTTGCTTGTGGGGAATTGGAAGAAAGTTGTCATTTGCTAACAAAATGAAGCAACTCTTAAAACAACTCATATTTCCCTTCTCAGCTTAATAACCTTACTTTGAACTGTTGGTTGTCATTTCTAAAATAATTCTTTTCTGTTTTTGTCCTGAAGCTTTGATAATCTAAAATTTTAACCTCTCTTTGAACTGATTTTTACATCATCTTTTATTTGAAAATCAAAGTGAAGCTATAGGATAATAGATTAATTATAGTAGAACAAGTATTACATATCTAGCACTTAGCCCCTATGCATTCCCAATATGATAGTGGAATTTTAAATATTTAATAAATGCAAAAAAAGTTCAGATGTTAAGAATTCTAAGGAATTATTAATTTTAAAAACATGTATAGTTATTCTACTATTCTGAGGTTTGTTTTTTTTTTTAACCTTGATCAAAAACAGTATGCTTGGTGCCCTGAAGTTCAGTGGAAACGATTGCCCTAACTCACAATTTTAATCTTTTGCAGTTTTAGAATGAAAATGTCTAATCCTTTGTACTGAATATTTTTAGCACTTCAATTAACATAGGACTATGTGCTTAGAAAGCATACTTGATATTAATGAAGAGTTGTTAGCCTTTTGAATTAAAATCAGATTTTTAAAATTTTATATGAAAAGAAAGCTCATAAGTAACTACTTTCATGGGTTATAGAGTGACCCATAATTTGCAAACATTTAAAAAAAAAAAAAAAGAGTTTTTGAGTTCATTTGTGACTTGTGTAAAAATGTCTTCATAGTGAATATTAAATGATGAAAACTGGGGGGAAGAATGATTTTCTTTTGTGTTGAGCTCTTTTAGGTACTTCATCACTGTTATGAATTCTTAATAAAGTAAGTGTTCTGGGTGGAAAGTTTCTTGTTTTTTAACTGTAGATTAATATATAATTCCTTTTGGTTTTTTTGTAGCATTTACAAAATTGATCACAGTAAATGGACAAGAATATCATCTTCAGCTGGTAGATACAGCTGGTCAAGTAAGTAATCTCTAATGGGTTAAAGATCTATCTACATAGTAGATTTGTCCATTTTGACACACTAGCTTTGCTTGTTTTCCACTCAAGAATTTGGAAGTTGTTTGTGCTGAACATATTAATTGTACAGTGTAAACATCATACTTAAATTTTAAAGAAAGTATGGTTAATTTTCCAAAGTAGGGATTTTTTTGTGCCTTTCAGAATCTGTTCTGTCCATATATTACTCTCTAAACTTTGAGATAGTCTCAATATCTGCCTAAAATCAGCTAGTTTTATTAAAATGATTGTAAAGGATGATCTTCTGAAGTTTTTTTTTTCCTTAAACTTTTTCCACTTGTGATTCCTTTTTGCTCAAGAAATTTGGGTTTAAAAAATACATACAAACCAAATATTTATTGATAATACATCACAATTTTGTGACCCCCCCTCTTTGAGTTAGGAAATTCCATATGGAGTCAAGACATACAATTTAAGAAGTTGGAATATATGCTAATAGATCCTAATTGTCCTAATCATACAGTTCATATGGCTTCTTCATTGATATATGCATGTAATTGTTCATTTAATTTAATATTCATAGTTTCAGAAAAGATTATGTTCACTATGATATTCTGACTCTGAATGTCGTTAAAGAATTTTCCTTGCTAATTGTTTACTTTAAAAGTACTCCTTTTGTTAATAGTGAAAAAAATTCTACTTGTTTACTGCTTCCAATGAAAATGTAATACAGGAATAGTGACTTAAATTGTATGAGAATACTCTGAAGTCAAATTTTATTTGCAATCTATCCTTTGAGGCCAGTAAAATAAAAAGACAGGAAAAAAAAAAACCTCTCAAATATCATGTACTTTAAAATTATTTTAATCCAACTTGGTATATTCATTCTTCTTAAGGGTTGTTTTTTTTAGGGAGAGGGGGAGAGATGGGAAATAGATTTGTCTGTCTTAATTAGTATTATTAAGATTATTAAAAGGTCTCTGTGTATGTGTAGTAGTAGTAGTAGTAGTAGTAATATTTTGTAAATTTAATATTATGCGGTTTCCACTTTCTAGTCCATTTATGAGTAGCTAAATTTAAAAACTTCCTTCCAGTTCATACCTACTTTCTTTGTGCTATAACTAGGCCAGGGCATAGAATCAATATCGTTTAGATTCAAATTCTCAGTTTTATGAATGAAGAAACTGGAGCCCACAAAGGTTGTGGCTTCTCTAAAGTCCCCACAGGTAGTAACTGTTAGAGGCAAGATTTGAACTTGGAGCCTGTGACTCGAGTTGGTGTTCTTTCCACTGAACCAATGGGAAAATTTGTTTTTAATTTTGTATTAATTTGAACTGTATTTTTAAAAAATTAATGTCTTGGTGTCCTTTGCCCTAGCAGTTAGGCCTTCCATAATGTGGAAGACACATAGGTATCAATTAGTCCTTATCCAAACTCTCCTTTTCTCCATTCTACCAATCCTCTGCCTTCCCAGAAAATCTCTTGTACTATAACTAGTTTTACTGCCAATTAGTGGTAATTTTAAAGAATTCCTATGAATAGCCTTCTTGGAAAACAGATCTTCTTTAAATTATATGACCTTTATAAGATCTGACAAACCTACTCTAAAAATACTGAATACTCTTCAAGAATACCAAGTTGAATCACAAAGGGAATTTATCTATACTTTTGCTTTATATTAGCATTTTGTAATTGTGATTGATACTTAACTCTTTACATTTAACATTCACTCATCAAAGCCTTAGTAAATGTCTACTGTATACACAACCTAGTATTTAGTAAATGTAGTGTCATTACACAAGTACAGTTACCTATTTCCATAGCAGCTTCTCACTGTGCTTCCCGTTCTATTGTAGACTTTTATCTGCCATGCCTGATATGTACATGGCACTCTCCCATTCTGCTTCTTGCCACCTCTTGTTATAAAAATAGTTATCAAATCAGTACAAATTGGAGCAAGTCAGTGTTTCCACTCACCATTCCCATCTATGACTCTCCCTTTTCCTTTTTCCCATTCCCCAGCCAAAAATTCCTTTCTTTGGTTTCTGTGTCCTGATGAGATTTCTCGTCTCTACTTTTGGAATCTTTGAAGGCAGAAACAATTTTACTTTGGTACTTGTATCCTTTGCACCTAACACAGTTTCCTATATGATACAGATGCTTAATAAATACTTCTTCATTCACTTATATAATAATCATCATCCTTCTCAAAGGAAAAAGGAACACCTTAAAATAACAAAAGAAACATGAATTGCAGAACAACATGAAATAACATGCAAGGCAATATAATTAAAAACTGTAAGGGGATTAATCAGAGCAGGGTACTGATAACCTTGTGTTCCAATTTTTTTTTCCTTCCTTCCTTCCTCTTTTCTCTCTCCCTTAGACAGCAAGCAATCTAATATAGGTTAAATATGTGCAGTTCTTCTAAATATTTCTACATTTATCATGCTGCTTAAGAAAAATCTGATCAAAATGGGGGGGGGGGGGAGAAACAAGAAAGAAAAAAACAGGCAAACAACAAAGATGGTGAAAATACTATGTTGTACAATCAGTTTCCATAGTTCTCTCTCTGGATCCAGATGGCTCTCTCTATCACAAATCTATTGGAATTGGCCTAAATCACCTCATTGTTGGAAAGAGCCAAGTCCATAAAAATTGATCATTGTATAATCTTGTTGTTGCCCTGTTCGATGATCTCCTGGTTCTGTTCACTTCACTCAGCATCAATTCATGTAAGTCTCTCCAGGCCTTTCTGAAATCATCTTGCTGATCATTTTTTATAGAACAATAATAATCCATTACATTGACATAGCATAACTTATCAACCATTTCCCAACTGATGGGCATCCACTCATTTCCAATTTCTTGATACTACAAAAAGGCTGCTACATTATTGTACAGGTAGGTTCCTTTCCCTCTTTTATGATCTCTTTAGAATACAGACCAATAGAGACACTGCTGTATCTATTGACACGTGCTGAGTAAATCACCTCATTTCTCTGTTTTTCTAGTGAGCGAGAGTTTTGGTTCATAGAGCATGGTGAAATACACATACATACACACACACACACACACACACACAGAATTTAGAAGACTCTAATGAAGATAAATCTTTTTCCCTGGAAAAAAAAGCATTAAAAGATTTTTGTCACATTTTAAGGATTTTAGTCTTTAATATGTAGTGAGATTTCTTTGTTACTGGAACTATATATATTTGTATTTTGTTTTCTACTACAGTTTATTAATTTATCATATAAGAAGACAGGGAAAACCTTTTTGGTAGTACTGGTAGGGTATGGGTTTTGCTGTGAAGGGTGAAATTGGTCAGCTAGTATTGGCTCCTTTCTGCTCTGTCCTTCCCACTGAATAGGATCAGAGCTCAGTCTTCAGGCCTTTCCTTTTTTCTCTTTATTTCTGGAAAGTTAATCAGCTATACCTTGTTACAACCGTTTGCTTTTTTAGCTTGGGTGCAATGAAATGGCCCTCAGAGTTCCAGTCTACTCCAATTTTATAGAGTTTATCAGAAAAAAAAATTAATAATACAATCTCAATAATTTTGATCCCCATATTTGGACAACCTTTAAAGTAAAGACAGAGGTTTGACTCTGCATTTGAAGTAAAAATCAAGTTACAAGAAAGTTATGTATAAAAGAAGCAAGCATAATATAGTGTCTGTTTTTAAACACACAGAAAGTTAGGAGGGGAAGAACAGAACTTTTATTGGAATTCATTGGGTGGAGCTAATTAGCTTCATTCTGAATCATCTACACCGAGATGCCTATATGAGGACCTGATGGCCTTCTACTATTTTTCTCCTGTGCCATAGCTTAGTTCTCTTTTCAGTCTTTCCTTTTGCCTGCTGCTTTTTTACTTTGACTCTTTAAATCCTGGGCAGAATGGGCTAATTAGAAGCAAGAATGATGAGTTGAGAATAGTGTCCCCACAGCTACTGCTGATCAGCTCTTGAACATCCCATTCATCTATTTCAATGTGTGTCTGCCAAACTATGCCCCTTCAAGAATTCTAGATGTGACTGACTACCTTCTACTTGTTCTCATTACTCAAGGGAATGCTTGTCCCTCTGAACTGCATAAATTCTCAAATCCTTATTCTCCTGTGAGGCAAGGACCAACTCAGTTTTTTTTTTTTTTTTTAATAGCTTTTTATAGATGAAATATATGCATGGGTAATTTTTCAACATTGACTCTTGGAAAAACTTCTGTTCCAAGTTTTTCTCTCCTTCCCTTCACCCCCTCCCCTAGATGGCAGGTAGTCCTATACGTGTTAAATATGTACAAATATATATTAAATACAATATATGTGTACATATTTATACAGTTGTCTTGCTACACAAGAAAAATTGGATTTAGAAGGTAAAAATAACCTGGGAAGAAAAACAAAAATGCAAGCAAACAATAACAGAAAGAGTATAAATGCTATGTTGTGGTCCACACTCATTTTCCAGTGTTCTTTCTCTGGGTGTAGCTGGTTCTGTTCATTACTGATCAATTGGAACTGATTGACTCAGTTTTTATATTTGTTTTCCCAATGCCAGAAATAGTGACACTTGCAAAAAATGTTTGTTGAAGCTTTTCCTTCACTCTACTTAATAAGTTTTTCATATTCTTTCTGATTTTTGTCCTCATAGATTATCAGTGTCTTTCTGGAAAACAAATCATCTCTGTGAATATCTTTCAAGTCCCATAGCCTGGCTCTTAAGGCTCTCCACCTAATTTTTCTGGCCTTATTTCTCATTTTCTTTCTATTCTTAAACTCTCATTCTAGCTAAATTGGACTAAAAATTTTCCTGACCTCAACACAAACCTCATTCATTTGCACGAGCAGTTTCCTGTACTTGGAATATACTATCTCTCCATCTCCATTTCAGAATCTTTGTCTTCCTTCAAACCTTATAATTTAGGTTTTACAAACTCTGGGAATTTTTTATCCTCTTAATTTGTTACTGTACTTTCTGTCCTCAAATTACCTTGTGTTTGTTTACTTACTTGTATATGTTGTAAAATGCAAGTTTCTTGGCTGTAACTAGTTCATTTTTTATATTTGATTTTCCAGCACCTAGCTGGAATTTAATAATTATATCCTAAACTCTTGAAATGGTGCCCTTAAAGTATTTTATAAGTGATTATAACACAGATATTACATTGATGTGTAGACTTGTATTCCAAAAAAATTCTATCACAAATTTCTACATTTTTTTTATAAAAATGAAAACTGAATTTATATAGAAAAAACTTTAAAACATAATATAGTTATTTGCAGATTAAATTCTAAAAAAAAAACCAAGTAATAAAAAGGAAAACACCAGAAACAGAAGTAATTATCATATGTAGCAAGGGTGAACTGGGGTGTGATAAGGAGAACATTAGATTTCCCTAATCTTAGTGTCTTAATATTTTTTCCATTAATATTTTGCCAAGATAAAATAATTGTATGTGTATATATTATATAGGTTGTTAGTATATTGACTATATGTAAACAGTATATATCAAGAATTATAATAAGCACTGAGAATACAAAAATACTATTTCTGGCCTCAAAGAGCCTACATTCTAATGGGAAGGGCAAGGCATAGAAAACTTTGGAAGTAGAGTCAGAAAGGATATTTTGGTTTAGGGATGGTAGGTGGGGTTACAGAATATACCCCTCTTCCAAGAATAGTGGTACTGTTGATTTGATCACGGTTCTAAAACTTGAAGAAATTTGGCTTTAAGGCTGCTAGTTAGGTTATTGAGGAAAAGGCTCAGGAGTAGAGAGTGAATTAAAGCATGGCTGAGATGTTTTTGAAAGAGTGAGTGCTGCAGTCACCATTCAGGACAATGGAACCCCAAAGCAAATGTTGTAACTTATTTGAGATCATGCTAACTAGCTGCATGAAAGCATGATAGCAGAGCAGAAAGTAGAAATGATAGTCTTCTAACCCCTCAATCTGATTTTCTTTTTATTATACAATTGCCAATTCTTTCCTTATAGAATTTATTCTTTTTTTTGTTGTTGTTGTTCCTTCCTCTCAGAAATCTGGGGAAAAGTCAACAACTCATTGTAAAAAGTAAGCAAAAACCAGTTTTGTAAGATAGTTTACAGTAGTAATTGGAGTGCTAGATTTAGAATAGAGAAAACCTGGGTTAGAACACTATAGTCAGTGGGCAAATCACCTCCAAGCCTAAGTTTTCTTTCATGTGAAATGGGAGCATTACCTCTTGTGAATATGTTGCAGAATTACTGGGAGGCTTAGATGGTCATTATGTAAAGCATTTTGTAAACCTGAAGATGCTGTATAAATGTTGGTTATTATTATTAATTTTCTATCCAGGCTAAGGTACTTACTTTTAAAATATGTCCTTCCTCACTCTCCACACACAATCCTGACTGATCCGGTCTATTCTAGATATATTTGGTGAGTAAAAATATAATAGCATAGTTAGGTAGTCTTGCTTTGGAATATGGTGAATTAAGTGCATCCATTTATGTATTTATTTCTGTATAACAATTAATATTCTGTGGGAAAATGTTAATGGTGATTGCTTTTTGTATTATATGATTTCCTTGAATATAATTATGGGGTTTTTTTTTTTTCCCCTCACAGGATGAGTACTCCATTTTTCCTCAGACGTACTCCATAGACATTAATGGTTATATTCTTGTGTACTCGGTTACATCAATCAAAAGGTAATAAGTACTCAATTGCTATTATGTTCAGCTCTACTTGATAAACATAGTTGCTATTAGTCTTTTAGAAAGAATTCATTTTAAAGCTTATCCTCCCGCCCGCCCTCCCCTCCAAGAAACTCATGTGGGACTAGTACTAAGGAATCATCAGATGGAATGCTTTTTTGGTTCTTTGAGTCAAATGGGCCATTAAGCAAAAAAAAAAAAAAAAAAAAAAGATATTTGTTGTTCATATATTCCGTTTGAATCATTGAATTAATAAAAAGGAAATTTCTATTGATTTTTCACATCATTTGCCTTTCTAGTCTCATTGACCAGAATAAATAATTGAATTTCATTGATTAGATGAGTTCTGCCCTGCTATGCTATTTTAGTGAGAAGTGTTATATGTTCTATTTCTGCACCTTGTGGAGTAGATTGTTTTTAATACTACTTTGCAGCACACAAAAAGGAATACTTTTGACTCATCAAAGTGTAGGGGATGTTGTATAAAGCATAGAATGAAATTAAGTAGTCCATAGAAGGATCCAGGACAGGACTTTAGCTTTGTTAGCATGATCTTCCAACAAGCCAAATAGATCTGAGTTTATCTTACTGTAAAGATATATATTATAATTAATTAATAATAGTCATATTTCAATTAGCAGTATTAATGGGATAAAAACATTAGTGTGGATACTGCAGATGCCCTATTAAACTTATTGGAGTATGTATCCCTGTTTACCTGGCACAGGATAAAATTCTTGGTAGAAGGAGTAGAGTTTTGACCTTCATATCATCTTAAGGGCCTGACAGCTGGGGGCAAAGGAATTTGTTTCCCTGGATCACCTTGAAAGTTCTTGTTCTTTGTGTTAGGTAACAACTGAATTTGAATATGATAGGATCCCAAGTGAAAAATTTGCAAACTAGGAAAATTTTGGTTTATGATGCCCTCAACTTCACACTTTATTGTGGACCTCTTCTTATTCCCTTTCCATTTTCTCCTGTCTCAACTTTTTTTCTTTGGCATGAAATTAATTTATCCATACTTGAAATATAAATTACTATAGATAGATGAAATTGTTTTTTACACAGATTCCACAAAGTCCATAAGGGAAAAAATGGAGCTTTAACTGAAATTTCTTTTAACTAATGTATGGGATAGAGGATTTTTTTGGGAGAAAATTTTTGACATAAAGGTTGTGAACACACAGTTATTAAATGACAGACTCGGGATTTGAATAATCTAACTCCAATTCCTAGATCTGTTTTTCCTACTTGCTGATTTTGGAAGTGGGACCTTGCTCAAGTAAATTTTAGTGGGCCTCAGTTTTCTTGAGAGCACTTGTATAAGGTTATCTCCAGGGCTTTTTTGACTGACAGTCTGTGAATCCAGTTGCCAACATTTATGGTTATCACTAGATCTGATTATAACAAATTCTGAGAGTGATTTCACTTTAATTTATGTCTGATAAATACTGGCCAGAAGTTACTTAATCTAATATGGACAGTAATAGAACACCAGATGACTTTATGGCTACTGTTTAACACCATATTTGTTTGGAAAACTATTATTTTTATGTGTCATTGCATCACATGTTAAATCTATGAGAGATTTTAGCCTGAGAGAAGTAAAATGTTAGGTGGAATATTCTTTCTTCTTGGTAGCGGTTCCCTCTTCTGCAAGAATTGTATCATCAAGCCTTATATCAAGAGTTTGGAATCAAGATGAAAATTGTATTTTTTTGTTTCTAGAAAAACTTTAAGAAATTGAGCAACAGCTGAACTAGATTTGAAAACATGGGTAGGTAATTACCTAAGGAAACAAGAGCCTAATAGCTATATAGCTCTGGATTATGAAACTGTAGTAAGACTTAAGTGTTATCTTGGATAGGCAAGCCATCCTATTCCTGTTTCTCCATCAACAAAATAGTTGCAATATTTACTGTTTTATGATTATTTATCTGCTTGAATTGATATCCATACTAAACTATAGGTTTGAAGATTACTTATGAGAATCTGAAAGATTTTCTGTAAGAATATTTCTAAAAGTTGTCAATCTGGTCTTTTTTTTCATGACTCAAAGAAATTGGTTGAAATTATTCTCAATCCAAATCATAACCATTGAGCATTATTTGGTGAAATGTGGGACAGTAGTGCCATAATGGTATGATTTAAACAATCAAAACAGGAATGCTGTAAAAAAGTTAACCAAGTTGAACATCTATTTCTCTAGGAATTAATTTCAAATGTGGTGTGACAAATGAAGATACTCCAGCACTCAAAAACTCTCTTAATTTCACTGGAGTGGGTATTTCTTCCCCTGAGTTCTTTTGTAACTTAACAACACTCCAGAGACTGAAATGCCTAAAAATTTTGTCACTCTGTGCTCCATCAAGGGAGGAGCCTTTCAAAGTTAGCCAGGTTTGTCTTAGCAAGCACTTGTTAAGTGCCTACTATGTTCCAGGCACTGTGCTAAGTGCTAGGGATACAAAGAAGACTATATTCAGTCTTTGCCTGGTAGCGCTTACCAGACCCTGTGCTATTGCTGCATAAGGGAACATATCTTTCATAATGACCAAACTGCTGAACTGAATGCCCAAGTCAAAATGTGGCAGCTTGGTTGTCTTTGGTGAAGAGAGTCTACTAGAAAAATCTTTCCTTTTTGTGATTGTTGTCTGACTTCCGATTTCATAAACATCTTTGGCATGACTTGGTTGTGTCTTTCATCCAAGCTTATTTTAAACCAAGTTTTTCCCTCCATTACTTCTGGTTTCTGAAGTGTTTTTACTTGTGGTATTATGTATTTCTCTTTAATATTTCATTAATGAGTTTACATGCTTATTGTGTGTTTCCCTTGTTGTGTTTCTCTGACTAAGGCAATTTTGACGTCTTTGGGTCTCTATTATGATAATTGACTTATAGCTTCTGTTTTATCAATGAAATTATTCTAATTGATGTTAATATTTCACTTAAATACACCAGGGTACATTGTTTTAAATATATGCCATGCTTTTCACATCTATTGTTTTAGTTTTAATTTTTATCTTAGCTCTTACAAGTTAGTAATTTCACTAAACATAAATGACCAATTCAGAAATGATAATTATATCAGGCACATATTTATTTCCTGGTTATTAAAAATTATAATAATTTTTATTTATTTATTTGCTATTTGATACTTGCAGTACTGGTACTTTCTGATTCTTAAAGAATATATAAATAATATAAAGTGATAGAGCTCTTTTGTATGATCTTCGTGGCTTTGACAATTGTGGGAGATTCACTTAATTCATGAATGGTTTTCTGCAACCAAAGAATTCATCTCCATACTTAGGTAGGCTGGTCCTTGGAAAAAATAATCTTTTGCTAGAAGCATACTAGAAACCTTTCCAGCATAATAGAATTGGCTTAGGATCACCTCTACATTTTGAGGCATCGGAAAAGTAATCTGTGAAGAATGGTCAGGTTTGTTTTTTTCCAATTTTAAACTTGGCAAACATCAACAGAAGCAAATATAACAAAAAAACCCATAAAGTTTGATTTATTTACATTTATTCTTTAGATGTGTTGTTCATGCCTTTTGTTGTTGTTTTGATATCTTAATGTAACCAGCCATTTTCCCCCACATAAAAAGCTCCCTATTTTACTTGTTTATCTTGCATTAAAAAAAAAAAAAAGTCAGCAAAGCAAGCACTTCTTTTATCTTGTATTGCTAATTTCCCAGTTCTCTGAAAAGAAGGGAAATAGAACTTCATCTTTTCTCTAAAATTGAGGTAGATGATTAAAATTAATCTGTTTAACTGACTTTTATAGCATTATCATTTATATTATTAGTTTTATATTTTTTCTGACTGCCTTTGATTTGCATAATTTCTTGCGTAAGTTCTTAATCGGTGTTGACTGTAAAATGTTTACAAATGATGGTTTCATTTTTGTAATTGTATCTCCAGATACACATAGTAGGGTCTTAACTTGTAGCCTAAGCATATTTGTCATCTTTTATGGGACTAATAATACTCCATTGTGTTTACATTCTAAGTTTTCTAGTCAAAGAAGTAACTTTCAGGTTTTTTCTTGCCACAAGAAAGTGTTGCTGCAACATTTATTTATTTGATTTTCTTAGTTTTACTGGACCTGTGATTTTATTAGTGTAGGGAATTACAGATGAGGAAGCTCCCCTTGCTGATGCACTTAGACACTGCTTGGTCCCTTATGAGCTTTCGTATGATCTTTTCATTTTTATGAGTTTTCTTAGTACTGGGAAGTGACCAGGGTCTCCAAAGCAGGACTTGAATTCAGGTTGTCTTCATTTGGAGGATACATTCTTGTGAACATTTTGGTGTATTGTGTATGTGTGTGTATATATATATATATATATATATATATATACATACATACACAGAGAGAGAGAATATTTGTCCTTTTATCCTTCTTATCTACATATCTAATCTTATCTACAATACAATCATAATCTAATTTAGATTAGATATGTTTTTCTGGAAGGTTGAAAACAAATACATCCCCACCAATAGCATGTGCTTAATGTATATTTTGTCTTTCTGCCACTAACTATTCTTCTCTTGTATCATTTTCACCAATTTAATGAATGTGTGGTGAAATGTCAAAGTCCTTTTGAATTTGCATTCTTGAGTCATATATTTTAGGAAAATTGGGCACGATAATTCTTAGGCACTTGAAAGTAATAAAATTGCCATTGTGACAACAGAATACCTTTTATTATATTGTAAAGTAAAATATTTTTAAAATTAGGTTATTTTGGTCTTAGTATTTGCTTTCAATTTCTGAGTGTCAGTAGACTATCTTCTATACATTTGACACCCAGGTCTTTGTTAACTTAAAAAAATTTTAAGTGCACATCTGGCTTTTATGCTCTTAACTCCTAAACATCATCAGTTTTATCTTTTGAAAATTAAATCACAATTTAAGTGAACTTCAGTGTTTCCTATTTTAATAATTTTAACAGTTAATTTTTAAAAAATCAATTCAACATCAAAACAGTAAGGTTTATTTTTTATGTTGGGCTTGTGTTCATTATTATTTAGTTTCTCATTTGTTTATTAAGATTGTACTTGGTTTCTAAATATTTGTTAAAAATACTCAACAAGAAGCACTTATAAGTTTATTGATAATTAAGTGCCTACCATGTATATAAGCGCTGTGCTAAATGCTGAGGATACCAAGAGACAAAAGACAATCCCAATTCTCAAATTGTTCTCAGTCTCTACCAGGGACACAACAAGCTAACTAATATTTACAAACAAGCTATATACAGGATAAATGGGAAATCAACAGACCTTGCTGCGATGGACTGGGCTTAAGGAAGAACAGTGAGTGATGAAGTGTCAAAATTATTATATTCGTTTTATGTTATATATTTATCGACTATATGTCAAATTCTGGGGATTTAAATGTAAACAAACTGCCCTGCCCTGATATCTTAATCTTTGACATTAAGATAACAAAACAATACTCACTAATTAGAAATTAGTGCTTATTTCTAATGAGGGAAGATTGCACTGAAAAGGATGGGATAAAGGAAGGGATGCAGAAGCATGGTGATCAAGTCTGGGCAGTGAATCCATACTCTTCCCAAAAATAGAAATTCCAGAAAAAACAAAAAAATGAGACTTAACCTACTTTGTTTACAAGTGTTATATCCACTTCTGTTTATCACCAGTCAGTCAACAGCTGTTTATTGGGGATGAGATTGGAAAAGTTGAATAAGAGAGATTAAAAGTTTTAGATCTTATCCCTGTTGTTATAGAGTTGATAATCACGGATATTTGGAGAAAGACATAATAGTAATAGATAGCATCTGTATAGTGCTTTAGTATTTGCAAAGCTTTGTCTATATGTTATCTCATGTAATCCTCACAACTTCAGGAGGCAAGTGCTATTATCTCCATTTTACAGGTAAGGAAGCAGGCTGACAGAAGTGAAGTAACTTGTCTAAGGTCAACAACTAATAAGTGTCTGAGGCTGGTTTGGAATAAAGAACTTTTTTGCCCACTGTAACACCTAGTTGTCAGAAAAACAAAACTTTTTATTTACAGATGAGGAAACTAAAACTGGGGTGTTAAATGCTTTGCTGAAGATCTCAAAGAGCCACCTGACTGCTGATATAATGTTTATGGCTCTAGATCATATGTATTAGCTGCCCTTGTTGTGCTTTAAGAGTTACAACAAACTTTATCCTTATAATATCCCTGTGAGGTATAGGTACTTTTAGGTATAATTGGCCCCATTTTACAGATGGAGAAGGTAAGACTTTAAGAAGTATCTGTCTCTTTGATTTCACATGATTAGTGTCAGAAGCAAGATTTGAACTTAGTTCAAGTCTAAGTACTCGTGAAAAGAGTATTCATGTTTTACATGATACTTTGAAAGGCACACTACCTTTTGGTTTAGATTTTCCAGCTAATTTCTTTGACAGCAATCTGTGAGTACTTAAGTTTTCAAAACAGCAAAAAAACCCTTTCTGTAAAGACACATGCCTTTCTTTTACACATTAAATGCAAAATGGAGTTGCTGTATTTATATTCTTGATTCAAAAATTACAAAGTCCTTTCCAAGAGGTTAATATTTATTAAGTAAATGATTAATTTCATTATCTCTTACTGCTTTCCACAATAGGAAGTCTGCACTTCAAAAAAAAAAAAAAAACCTTTACTAAGCTATATAAAAATATCTAATCTCATTACTGCTATGTTAGCTTTCTTTAAAAAAACAAAAAATGGTGTTTTGTAGTGATCTTATTTTGACTTAATTCCTAGAGTGTCCTGGTATACTGTAAGTAGAATTTAAAAAAAAAAAACAAAAAACGGAGTCAGGGGAGGGAGGAATGATGGTTTTACCTTCTAGAAAATCACTAGAAAACGAATGAATGATATTATAGGAGATAGCACTCAATGATCATTTGCATCATTTTCTTCTTTATTTTTCTTTTGTTGTGTTTAGTGTAATTTCTTTGTCTTGTGAACTCTTTGTTTTTATTTGCTGTTCTCATTTTTTAAATTTGGTATACAAATCATTGATCCTTTTTTTTTTTTTTGCCTCCTAGTATGTTAAATATCTTTTTAACAACCTTTTACTTAAAATATCAAAAGGTGTATTAAATTATTAAGGAGTTCCCTTCCTCCCCCGAGAAAAATTTTGAGGGTCTACAAGAGGATTTTATGTTTCCATAGAACTTAGGAGAGAAGCAAGTGGAACTTTTTAAAAAGGAGCCTTATGAGCTGTAGATTAATAAATGGTAGTCCTGTATATTTCAAGTAATGTTGATTAGTGTTCTCTTATCTTCCTTTTGGTATTTTTACTGTTGGACAACAATTTTTCTCTCAAGTTACATCAGAATTTTCTCTTGTTTATTTTAGGAATCTGTACATTGTGTACTCAGACATTGAACAAATTCATTAGTCATGTTTGCCTTTTGTTTGTGAAAAAGAAAAACTTTTATTTCACATGTTTCTTTGAAAGAAGAGAAGGAAGTAAAACTTTGGAAAATAGAATGCAATTTTTATTCTGTCACTGTTTTAATTTTTTTCCTGATCTTCTATGAATTACTTTTCTCAAATTTTCTATCAGAATTATTTGATTACTTATCTTATTTAACATGCACATATCAAAAGAGTGGGGGGGGACGACTTCTAAACAAAGGATCTCTTAAATTTCACTAGACTGACTTCTGTAATTTAGCAACTCTCAAGAGACTAAAATGCCTAAAAATTGTGTCACACACTGCTGAATCAAGGAAGAAGCCCTTTCAGAGTTAGACAGCTTTGTCTTTCTTTAGTCAGCAAACATGTTAGGTCATTACTACATACAAAAACCATCATATTCAGATCTAATCTACTTTATGACGTGTCTTTTAAGTACTACAACCTTAATAAAATGGATATGTGCTTTCATCTTTCATATTTTTTTCTTTTTTTTTTTTTTTTTTTTTTTTTTTTTTTTAGTTTTGAAGTGATTAAAGTTATCCATGGCAAATTATTGGATATGGTGGGGAAAGTCCAGTAAGTAGTAAATTTCATCCTGTCTTCACTTAAATCTTCACAGTAGTATGTATTTTTGAATAAAATTTACAGTCCAGTAAGTTTTGACCTTTTTATTTATTTATTTTTTAATAGAATACCTATTATGTTGGTGGGGAATAAGAAAGATCTACATATGGAACGGTATGTAATTAAGTTTGCTTTATGAATTGCAAATTAAATATTAATCTCTAAAACATCTCTGCTTTCTTTTCTCAGATCAAGGAATTGTACTGTTATTTTTGTAACAAATTACATTTTTTAAATTCTAAATTTAGGGAACATACAATAGCGTAGGCTCTAAATTAAAATTTACAAAGAATAATTAGAATTTTAAACATGCCTTGATTATTCATAAAACCTTAACTAGGATGTTCAGATCACATTTTACTGCAAATCACTTTTTCTTTGTTCTTTAATTTTGTCTTAAACTAATAAAATGTTATGGAAATGGCTATAGATGTTAATACAACAAAATTTTATATTAGGAAAATAGTTGGAAATTTTGCTTTTTTTTTTTGTTGTATTTATAATAAAATTTACTCTGGATATGTCTGGGAAATACCATTGTGTAAATAAAGTTCCCTGTTACAATAAAAGTTTAAAATGTAAAAATACAGAGTCCTTTGGCTTATTGTATTAGTTCTGACTACAAACCAGTGTGATTGAACTAATCTTCTTCTTCTTTCTTCTTTCTCCTTCTTTCTTCTTTCTTTTTCCTTTCTTCCTTCTTCTTCCTCAGGGTCACACAGCTAGGAAGTATTAAGTGACTGAGGTCAGGGCTGGTGCTCTTATCTACTGTGCCACCTAGCTGCCCACTAAATTTCTTTTTAATGATGGTTCTGAATATTAAAGCTGTTGTGCTTTTTAAACTCATTGGCAGATATTATATCTTTATCACTTACTGTCTTCTAGAGTGATCAGTTATGAAGAAGGGAAAGCTTTAGCAGAATCTTGGAATGCAGCTTTTTTGGAATCATCTGCTAAAGAAAATCAGGTATGTATTTTTAAATTTTAGTATACTAACTATTTCAGATTTTGTCATTTTTAAAAATCATAATCACCATAATCTTCAGTTTTCATCCCATAATAGGAGTTTGTAAAGTTTTTCTTAACATTTTTATGTGATATTCCTTGGAGAGGAAAAAAATTATTTCCACTAATGTAATAATATATTGCACACAAAAACATCTAATAGGTACAAACTCCCATTTTAGATATTTTACATCTTTCACAAGAAATCTATTTTTCTAAACTTAAATCTAACTGACTTCCCTTTTTGAATTCTCTGGTTCATTCAAACTGACTTCTTGCTATTCTTTATATACCACATTCTCTTGTCTCTGTATTTTTGGGTAGCCTGTTCTCCATGTTTGGAATGTACTTGTGCGTTTTCAAATTCCTAATTTTCTTCAAAGATCAGTGGAAGTACCACCTCTTACATGCCTTTCTAGCTTCCCTTTCTCCTAGACAATAGTGCTTCCCACCACCCTCATTGCTTGGGTAGTTATTTTGCATATGCTTTTCTATGAACATAATTTCTTCTTTAAATAGAATGTGAAGTTCAATCAAGGCAAAAACTTTTTTTACTTGTGTCCCTGTGTCCAAGTTACAGACTCAAACTAAATACTGTTCTAATGACTCAAAGTACTGTAATCTTCCTTAAATCTCTAATTTGATGGTTGGGTGGGGAAAGGAAGGAAACAAGTATTTACTAAGTACATACTGTGTACCAGGTATTATGTTAAATGCTTTACAAATCTCATTTGGAGACAGTAAGTATAATTAATAAACTACTTTCTAAGCACAGCTCTTTATGCACACACACACACACATTCTTTTTTTTTTTTTTTTTTTTTTTTAATTTTAATTTTGATTTTTTTATTTAATAGCCTTTTATTTACAGGTTATATGTATGGGTAATTTTACAGCATTAACAATTGCCAAACCTCTTGTTCCAATTTTTCACCTCTTACCCCCATCCCCCCACCCCCTCCCCCAGATGGCAGGATGACCAGTAGATGTTTTTAAAATATAAATTAGATATACAATAAGTATACATGGCCAAACCGTTATTTTGCTGTACAAAAAGAATCAGACTCTGAAATATTGTACAATTGGCTTGTGAAGGAAATCAAAAATGCAGGTGTGCATAAATATAGGGATTGGGAATTCAATGTAATGGTTTTTAGTCATCTCCCAGAGTTCTTTTTCTGGGCATAGCTAGTTCAGTTCATTACTGCTCCATTAGAAATGATTTGGTTGATCTCGTTGCTGAGGATGGCCTGGCCCATCAGAACTGGTCATCATCTAGTATTGTTGTTGAAGTATATAATGATCTCCTGGTCCTGCTCATTTCACTCAGCATCAGTTCGTGTAAGTCTCTCCAGGCCTTTCTGAAATCATCCTGTTGGTCATTTCTTACAGAACAGTAATATTCCATAATATTCATATACCACAATTTATTCAGCCATTCTCCAACTGATGGTCATCCACTCAGTTTCCAGTTTCTAGCCACTACAAAGAGACCTGCCACAAACATTCAACACACACACATTCTTTAAAACTACTATGCTTTGTTTTTTTTTTTGTTTTTTTTTACTATTGGGTGATTTCCTCTGAAAACTTAAGTGGATGGAAGTTTAGGTTATGTCTATATCTGCCATTAAAATAACTATTTTAAACTTTTATATGTATTAGATATGTACTAGAATCCTTTGAACTCTCAGGTCTTTTATAATTGAATCCATTTCTTAGGGAAAAAAATATTTTTATGAAATTGAACAGGTGATTTGAATGAATCATGGCTTATTTTTTTAAAATTAAAATCTTTCCCCATTCCATTTACATTCAAACCAAAATTTTATTTTTTTTTACATTTGTTTTTCACATTTTTGAGTTCTAGGTTCTCTCCCTTATCCCTACCTACAATTGAAAAACCACATGTGAAGTTATACAAAACATTTCCATAAAAGTCAAGTTGTGATTAAAAACCATGAATCTCCCACCCTAATGAAAATAAAAACCCTCAAGAAAAATAAAGTTAAAAAGAGAAAGATAGGAAGAGAGAATCCTTCATTCTGTAGTCGGCCATAATCAGTTACTTCTCTGGATAGGGATGGGATTTCTTATCATAAGTCCATCAGAGTAGTTGTGGATGATTGTCCTATTTGAGAATGGCAAAGTCATTCACAGCTTGTCATTGTTATTAATTTATATACAGTACATTTCACTTTGCTTGATTCATGAATGACTTTCCAGGTTTGTCTCTTTTACTGAGAGCATCCTGCTCATCATTTTCCTTAGGACAACAATATTTCATCACAAACACATACCATCGTTTATTGAGCTACTCCCCAGTTGATGAGCATCTCCTCAGTAACCAATTTTTTTTTGTGGGGGCAAGGCCTTTATTCTTACCACATTCCTTTGAACCTCAACATCTTCTGTTGAATTTTTGAGCTCTTTGGAAAGAGTAGTAAAATCATGATTTTTTAAGTGTGAGTAGTTTAATTTGGAATTGTGAGATCATGGAATACACGTACACACACACACTGAAGATATTGAAGATAATGACTTTTTTCAGAGGCAGCCTAATAAAATGAAAAAGTTACCATATTTGAAGTTTAAAAGCCTAGATGTTAAGTGTTAGCTCTACTACTTAATACCTGTGTGGCCTTGGGAAAATAATTTTACCACACTAGGCTTCAGTTCCTTGTCTGTGAAATCAAGGGCCTGAACTAGAGGCTTCTAAGGTTCCTTTTAACTTGTGATCTCTAACCTATCTAAAATGAGAAGAAAAGAAGAAATTGGATATGATCTCTGTTCTTTTCAATATTGACCATAAGCCCACATTGTTAAGTGTGGGACATTTATTAATGATGGTCCATTTGTAATATTGAAAAGAAACCATGTTTTGATTTTAACAACTCAAAATAAGTAAAATTAAGTTTTGAGAGCTACCCTTAAAGAAAACCAAAACTGTGGTGAATATAGCCATACATTTGGAGCTAAAAGAAATCTTGAAGCTCATTCACCCAGCAACCTCATTTTATGAAGGAGAACAATAAAGCCCAACTCTCTTGAAGACTGCACTGTAATCGCAAAAGGTGAAGCAATTTCAACAGTTAAAACATTTCAGATGGAAAAAAGAATGCCTGCTTCATTATTAATGTTTCCTTTTCAGTAATGGAATGTTAGATGATTCGCTAAAGGAATATTAACATAATCAAGATTTAAAGAAAGAAAACCATCTGAATACTCACTCACTTTAGCATCCTTCATTATACATAATTTCAAAAGTACCAACTTAAATCCATTCATCTGAAATATTTTTTAACCCAGTACACTGGAGCTTAAAAACACCTGCTGTCTATACTCAATTTTTATTAAATTCTGTGCTTTTCTATATACCCCTATGCTCACTTATCAAATAAGCTAATAACCACCAAATTTTGACTATATGTGAAAGGAATAGATGTGTATTGATCAGAATTCTATTTAAAATTAACAGTCCTTGATTTCCTCTTTTCCAGACTGCTGTTGATGTTTTTAGGAGGATAATTTTGGAGGCCGAAAAAATTGATGGGGCAGCTTCACAAGGAAAGTCTTCATGCTCAGTAATGTAAATCCCACTGTAAAACCTGAGGATACTGGGAATATAGTCTACCTGAAGAAGCAAACTGCCCATTATCCTTTAAGATAAACGATGCTTCTTTTTTTTTCTTCTGTTAACCTTGGGTCAGAGCTTTTTTTTTCCCTTCCCTTCAGATTATGTTCAACTCTGACTTATGTCCAAATGGCTTCACTTCCATTTTCAAATTTTAAGCAATCATATTTTCAATTTATATATTGTATTTCTTAATATTATGACCAAGAATTTTACTGGCATTAATTTTTCAGTGTAGTTTGTTGGTTAAAATAATGTAATCATCAAAATGATACATATTGTTACACTACTCTTAACTAGGCTTGGATATCAGTGTTTCTTTCATTGTGTTAAATGTATACTTGTAAATAAAATAGCTGCAAACCTTATGTTTTGTTGCTTGATGTGATTTTTTTTTTTTAAACAAAAACTACCCTTTTCAATTTGTACTCTTGACCTTTATGAAATGTTTGGGTTCATTTTCCAAGAACCTATTAGAAAGAATGAAGGAAACCAAAAGAAAGAAAAAACATCTTGATTATAGCATTGGAAGGCATCACAGACAGCTTGATGAATGTTTGGGAGAACAACTTATGTTAACAACTGGATAGTTTTAAGAAAATCTAGAAAATTGGGATGATTAACAGTTCTTACTAAAGCTTAAATTAGTACTTCGTTTTAAAACAGTATTTGCCATATTTTCTACTTTTCCATCTATAAAAACTAGGATGTCAATTTTAGTTAATAGTGTTGTAGTTGTCACTTTCAGGTGATAACTTGAATAGACTTTTTGAAGATTTTTAACTTTTAACATACTAAATATTTTCTGTCAATAAGTTAGTCATTTAAATATAAATGTTTCATTTACTTCAGTAGTCAAAAATTGTGCACTTGAATATGGATTGGGGTTGTAGTTTTTTAATGAGGGGGGAAGAGGTAGAATTTTTATGTTGGGAATCACCTTCCTACCACTCAAAAGGGTCAGACTCTACAAGTGTGCGTGTGTACATGTACATATATATTTATACACACATATGTATATAAAGTATTTTTGTCTCTGATTTATAATCTGAAGCTATTCTTTACAAGATAAAAAATTTAATATGTAAGACCTTTATTATAAAATCTCAAAATATTGGACAAACCAATCTAAACTATGTAGAGTATGTTTATATCATGGAAAATGTCATCTCCCACTCCCAGCAAACAGATTTGAACTTGAGATTTCAAAAAGTTATAGTATTTTTCACTGTTTTTGCTTGCCTCTACTTCTTGAATCTTAATAGAAAAATTCAACATTTATTTTCTCAAATGTTAAATTTAGATCATAACATACAATTTTTTTTTTAATTACATTTTTATGGGTGGGGAAAAAGTGGTGTACACTGTAATTTATTATACAAGGTGGCTAGATTGAATCTGAATCAGTTTGAACCAATGTACTCAAATCTATTTTAGACCATTTATAATCAAATAAATTTCCAGCACTCTCATTCATTGATGCAAAAATTTCACTTGTTGATTTGACCCATGACTTTAGTAGAACTTTAATTGAAGTAGAATTACAAGTTCATTTAGGCTAATTTCTTACCATGAGTCCAAATAGCTTCTACAGTATTCCTTATTTCCCTGCTCTAGTACTACTAGTGAAGACTACAAAGCTTTCCTTTTCTGCATTTTTGAAGTCACACTTTTTAAAGTGAATTTTTTTTTCTCCCATAATGAATACCTTCAGGCATACTTTTCCACTATTTGGGGAGAAAGAAGCCTATGAATAGTCATTATTGTGTGTCTATTATTATGCCATATAATATTTTTAACAGTGCTTTCACATATCTCAATATTATCACAAAAGTGAAGTGCTCAGAGATAAATGATCTTACAGATATGGCTTCTAGCCTCATAAAGCTTCTGAGAATCAATCCACTACTTTGGACATTTTTAATCTAGTTTTAATAATTTGAATATCACCCTCTTATTTCTCATTAAATGATTATCAAAGCCATCATTTCAAGTGTAGGTACAGTGCAAATCTATTTGATATTTAGTCAAGACAGGCTAAGTGACTCCTAAATGTATATAGTCAACTAGTAGGCTATAAATGAACTCAAAGTACTCCCTCTTTTTTTCTCCACCAAAAAGATTGATTTCCCTATTCCTCTGCACAATGTCTTTCCTGTCATTTATAAATTGTTTTGAATTTGAAAAACATTCTTTGGGTGTACTTTTTCTAATGTATCATGTAGCTTTTTGAATCCAAATATGCACAATGGTCAAGCGTTTATTAAGTATTATTAGACACTGTACTAGATGTTGGGTATACAAATAAAAGTAACATCAACACTCAAGGAGTTCATTCCAACAGACAGCATATAGCTAATTATGTACATATAGGATGTGTGCAGAGTAGATAGGTCACCTCAAAGGGAAAGGAAAGGAGAACTGAAGAAGAGAGAATTTAGGATGGAAACCAGGAAAGCTAAAAAAATGGAGGGGAAGGGGCATAGCGAAGAATGGGGGATAGTTGTGCAAAGGCACTTTGTTGGGAATCAGACTGGTGAAGGATGCAAGTAAGGATGCTGGTGAAGGTGATCATGGTGGGTAGAGAGGAGAAAAGGCAAGAAAAAGAGGGGTGGGCCAGGTTGTGAAGAACTTTAAATGCTGGAAATCTTTATGTGATCTTGGGGATGTTGTGGAACCAAAGCACTGGAGTCTGATGAGTCCTTTGGGCAGGAAGAATGGAGAAGGACTTAAGGGAACCAATTCAAAAGTTATTACAGTAGCCTAGGTGAGAGGTGATAATGTGCTGCACTAGGGTAGTGACAATGGATGATTTTTATGAGATGAAGATTGAAATGACAACGGATTGAGGGGATAGAAGGTATGTAAAGATAAAAATGACAATTTGATAGCAGATTGGCTATGTGAATTTGGTGAATGAGGATAAGGGATCGAGGATGACACCAAAGTTTGGGGCCTAGAAGAAGAAGGTAAAGTGTACTAGAAGATAATGAGAGTTTGGGTAATGATGGAATGAGTTATGGATATACTGTGCATGAGATCAATGAGGAACTTTTACTTTGAAATGTCCAAAAAGTAACCAGTGATGTGACATTGAAGATCAGGAGGGAGATGAGACCCCAGACTGTTGAGAGAGAATGAAAACCTGAAGGAAGGAAGGTAGTCATCTACTCATCTACTCTGGCTTGATCTAAAAATCATATATGGAGTATCTTGGTCAAATTCTGAGGGCCATGTTTTAGGGAAAATATTAACAAGCTAGAATGTATAGGTGATAATGATGGGCCAAAATGGTAAAGAGATACAGGCAATGTCATACAAAGATTACTTGGAAGAATTGGGGTTATTTTACCTAGGCAAGAATAGGATCACTGTTTTCAAATGTTAAACTCACAGAAGAGGGACTAGGTTCATTTGCTGGGTCCCTGACCTAGAGCAGTAGCTAATAGTTTTAAAGATAGAGATTTCAGCTTGTTAGAAGAAACACTCTAACAAATGTTGGTTGTCCAAAAGTAGAACGGATTGTTCTTGTAGAAAGTTGCTTCTTTCATTATTGGAAGTCTTAAAGTAATCGCATCATCCAACTCCTTCACTGTATTAGAGAACTGAGAGATGAAATGACTTGTACAGAGTCACACCAGTAGTGATTAACAAGACTGGGATTTGAGCACCAGATCTGACCCGTGGTCTTTCCATTATATTATAGATGCACTTCCTCTGGCCAATGAACATAACCTTGGCAGAGGCAAGAGTTTTGAATATTATACCTATAGAAAATGCATTCCGAATTTGAGTTCAGTGACTTTTCCTTTAATGCAATTTATAAAGTGTGTAGGCTTCAGTGGACTGTAAACTCAGAAATGGTTATACCTTCCTTGGTGCAGATTACACCCTCTCATTCTGTATAAGTCCTGTCTGTTTTTATCCCTATAGCCTTCATCGAAAGGGTCTACACCATGTACTATATTTTGGCCAAAGTATATACAGTGTAGTCAAGCTTGTTAAATAAGTCCTTTAAAAGAGGATCAAAAAAGTAATTTATATCAAGTACTTTATAAATTTTAAAGAATTGGAGTATTGTATTCAAATCCATGTACCACAGTTTAAGAATAAAGGAAAATTGGAGAGCTTTCTGCAGAATAGGATGAGGAAGTACCTCAGTACTGTGCCATAAAAGGATTCGTTGAAGGAAATGAGAAGTGTTTAATCTGAGGGAACTTGACAACTATCCTTTAAAAGCATTTTAGGAGCTTTCCCGTGGAAGGCTGCTTAGCCCCAAAGGGCTGAACCCAGGATCTTTGGATAGAAGAGAGATTTAGGCTTGATAAAAGGAAAAATGTTTCTTATGTGATATCTATGACCACTCAAGCGTTTAATCCAATTATTTGTACCAGAAGAATCAAGCAAATAAAAAATGCTTAGTGTCCAAAATTAAATGTAGCTAAATGGACAACCCAAAGAGTCGGTCCACCAGCACATCTTCAACAGACATTGCAGATGGACATTGGCTAGACTAAGAGAACAGGCTGAATTATCTTTGGAAAGTTGCATAATGGTGCTCTACCTTTTCTTCACAACAAAGAATACTACTAATTTTCAGTTGATGCCATATAACTGAAATATGGAATTAATTAGTTTTAGGTGTCTTAAAGGAAAATGGATAAGGGAATGGTGGGTATGAGTTAGTCAAGACAAATGCCTTTAGAAGTTCTATGAAAGATATCAGAAATATATTCCTGGGAAAGGAGGTACATCAATCATGTATCAAGAACATGGAATAATTGATGGGCCCTTTCATGTGTTTCATTGGTAACCATGTTGTCAGGGTTTCCCTGATTGAGGAGACCTCCTGTGGAGGATTTCCCAGAAGACATGAGTTATACAGGATGAGAAGACTGCCATGTGGGGTTCTAATCTGCAATGTTGAAGTACCCAAATAAATGAGATCACAGAACCATCACAGTATGCGAAATTTCCCATTGTTAGAGCTGTCCAAAAGTGTAGTGGACTCCTTTGGAAGGTGGCCAGTCTCCAGTCACAGAGATCTTCAAGCAATGATGCATAGACCACTCCTTAAATAACATGTAGATGGAATTCTCAGTCAGGTTGGACCTCAAAGTCCTCTCTGTGTAAAAAATCAGTTCCTATCCTAAAAATGTTGACACATTATTGGGAGAATGCAGCAATATAAAAAGATAATTATATGCATGATTATTTTCAAAGGGGAAGAGCACTGGTAATTGGAGGAATCATTAAAGCGTCCTAGGGGAGTCAACACCTACCTCGAAAGGAAGTAAAAGAATATAAATGGCAGCGAGGAGGAGGGAGTGTGTTCTAGGCTTGAGGACAATCTGCAAAGGTGGAGGTGGAATGCCAACTTGGCAAAACAATGGTCCAGATGAATTGTAGAAGGCGTGCAATGCCCTGAAACAAACTAAACCTGGAAAGGTAGACTGGAGCCAAACTGTGAAGGGATTTGAATACTGGCGTGTAATAGGAAGATCCTGAAAGTTTTTGAGCAACAGCTGCACAGTCAGACTTGAGCTTTTAGCAAACTGTATAAAAGAGGGACTGGAGAAGGGAGAGGTGCTGGGAGCCCAGTTAGGGAGCTATTGCTCCCTAACCTAGAAGGGTGCAAAGAGAAGAGAGACTTTATGAAGGAACAGCCAGTAAGACTTGGTTAGATAGAGTGAAGAAGAGGTTCCTTCCAACTGTAAGATTATCATAAGCTCTCTGACATTTATGGAGAACTGAGGTCCTAGCTAGAAGGCACTAAAGACTCTTGGGTCCAACCCCCTTATCGAAGCTCAGAGCCCCATAAAATGAGAAAATTGGATTCCTAGAAGAGAGGTTCAGCTCTGAATTGTCACTTGGGGTGACCATGAAGGTGACAGAGCTAGGGTAGGACATCTGCCCCCAAAAGAACCTTAGACTACAAGTCAGGAAGGGCACCAGCCCTGAATCAGGAGGAACTGAGTTCAAATGCGATCTCAGACATTTAACACTTCCTAGCTGTACGTCACTGAATCCCAATTGCCTCAAAAAAAAAAAAAAAAATCAAACCATCAAAGAAGTAGGAAGTGTTAGAGATGGACTTTAAACTCAGGCCCTCCAGTTCCACTGTCAAGTGCCCTTTGTCGTGCCCCGATTCCAGCTTAAGATTGTAGAGTAAATTATGAACCATTCTTTCATCTAAAAAAAAGAAAAAGAAAAAAGACTTTTTCGTTTTCGTTTCAGGATCCTGAAAAGGTTATGGTTGATGAAGACCTTTCCCCCGGTTCTCTGCGAAGCGAGGCACTCGCCGCCTCCTGTCTGTCACTCCCGGGAGGGAGCGCTCCTTCTCTGCTCGCGTGAGCTCGTTTCCTGCGGCTTTGCACCGTTAGGCTGCACCAGGGCTCAGACCCGGCACAGCGGAGCGAGCAACGCCGGGGCTCGCTTTAAGGGACGCAGGCCCGCAGGGACGGCCCTGTATCCGGACTCCGGGATGCTCGCGCCGGCCGCCACCGAAGGGATCGCCCGGACGTCCCCTCCCGTGCCTGTTTCTGGGGACCAGCTGACGTCGCCACCGGACCGCGTCCCCTTGTCCCCAAAACAACAGAATAATTCCGGTCCCGACCCGGGAGCGAACGAGGCAGGGCTGGCGTCCTTCAAAGTCCCTCCGCCCCAGAACCGTGGGCAAAGCCCTTCCCCGACCGAAAAGCGCTCTACAAGTGCCAGTCCCCGGGGTGATTGTAGGATTTCATGCCTTCTTTCAAATAAAAGCACTGGACCCGAATTCTAGTCCAGCCTCAGCCGCTTCATCTGTAACATGGGAATGATAACAGTCATTGTGAAAATCAAATGGGATACTATTTACAAAAAGTGCTTTGCAAACTTTAAAGTGCTATCTAAGTGCTCGCTGTTATTATGTCATGTCTTCTGTCTCTGTGACCCCAGCGATCGCTAGATATTCAAGTGCTAAATTAGAGATAAAGAGGGTTCTGGCAAGAGTTCCCTCCGTTCCCAACTCCCCCCATCAAGCGTTTAAATGGGCCACTTGCAGGCTTCGCTGTTCCTCGGTGACAGCCAGCGGCAGGCAAGATGCTCGGCTTGTTCCTGCGACATTCAGCCACTTCTCACGGTGCTTTCAGACCTCTTCCTTCCCTTTTCTAGGTTTCCAGACTAAGGAGAAAAAGGTTCCTCTAACAGCCTGAAGTCCAGCATCCCAGGCTCCTGGGGCTCCCCAGGGGGGGAAAAAACAATGAGGTTGTCTCCCAGAGTCCCCGGGCCAGCGGAGCTGTGGGTCCCGGCCAGGCTGGTCCGGTCAAAGCCGGCGCGATCTCCCGGGTGCCTTGCGGCCGGTGGCAGGTCAGAGAGGAGGCCGGCAACGGCTGGGCCCTGGCCCTGGGAGGCAGAGAGAGGATGAAGCTTTAGGCTCCAGCTGGAGGCAACCTGTGAGCTTAAACCTAGCACATGCTCAGCTCTTCCAGAGGCTTAACAAATGCTCGTTAACTCAACTGAACTGAAAAAGAGTTCTATAATTGGAGGCACTGGCTCCTGTTCCATAAGGGGGAGAATCCGTGGCTTCCATTCCTTTTGTTCCCCCCAAATCAGATCAATAAGCACTTATTTATGTCTATTATGTGCCAAGCCCTGTGGAGTTAATGCAGTGGGAAAGAAGGAAATGATTCTGTACAAATAAGATTTCTATCTATGTGTTTGTGTATGTATATCGTATTGTAATTATATATGTGTATATAAACATATGGAGATCTGAGAAAATCTACTGGGAAAGGCTCCTTACAAAAGATGGCTAACTGAATAACTGGGAGAAGCAAGGAGATTTTGCGGAGGCAGCTGGGTGACAATAGGTAGAATAGGAATCAGGAAATCTGAATGCTTCCTCAGCTTAACTAGCTGCACCAATTAATCTCTGCCTCCGTTTTCTCATCTGCAAAATAGAAATAATAGCACCTCCCTTCCAGGGCTCCGAGGATCAAAAGAGATGACATATAATTTGCTGATAAACCTCAAAATGTTATTTAAACATTAGTTATTTCTATTATTCAGTTGAACAAATGTTGACTCACCTTCACTTATTCTTTTGACTCCTAGCAAAGGAGAGACTGCATTGCAGTATTGACTGGATTTTAAGGTAGAAACAATGAATTAAATAAAGTGCTCTCCTGGAAATTTATGGCAAAGAATTAATCCCAAAGCGATTTGTCTTCTCTCTCGTATCTATTGTCACAGCATTAGTTGTTGAATGTTTGCAAAACTCCCAGAGACCCTTGGGAAGATGAACTTTTCCAATCACAATCTTAACGCTTTGGTTAAACACTATGAACTCTTTCAGAGCTCTTTGGCCAAATATCATAGTGATTTATTCTCTGAGTCTACTTATGTAGTACCAAAAATCTCCAGAGCAGCTTCTTAAAAGTATTAAGTTTTTGAAGTTGTGGTTCTTAGATGCATATAAGATAAATTTAAAAGGGTTTCTGGCCCAGTAAAGAAAAATTAAATCTTATAGAACTACAACAAGCAGGATTTGCCCATGACAAAATTATAAGGCTATTAAACCATCCTCCCACATTCCTTTTCTGTGGCATATTCCTCTCTTGGTCCTCTCCTCCTCAAGGTGCCCTGTACCCTCATGCAACCCCATTGTAACATTGCACATCTAGGCCACTGCAAAAAATAGCAATAGTAATAACAACTCGTATTTCTATATCATTTTAAGGTGTGCAAAGCTTTGCTCCCAGAAAGGAACTGTTAATCTACATGCAGGAGTGGGGAACCTTTTTTCTGCCAAGGGCTATTTGTATTTTTGTAAAATCATTCACAAGCCATGCAAAATGCTATATTTGGTCAAACATTTAATTAGCTCACCCCTAATGTGATGGCTGGAACTAGGATAGCCTTGGCAGGGCCAGACCAAGTAATTTCTTCTCCACTCCTCATCCACTGCCTTAGTCACCATCCCTATGACTTCCCAAACAAAACCCCTTCTCTGGATGCTACTGTTGTCTCTCCCCCATTAGAATATAAACTCCTTGAGAGGAAGGATTTATTATTGCTAATCCCAGTGCTAAGTACAGTACTTGTGCTTACTTATTCATCTAATCAGAGTTTATTCCCCAGTACAATGTACCATATTTAATAAGGGTTCAATAAATACTTGCTGAATTGATTATTATTGTAAATCTGACCTTTAAAAGGATGCTATCCTCCTCCATTTGTTAAGTTCCTCCACAAGCTTCATTCTGAGGAAGTCCCCAGGCCAGCCATATTCACCACACATCTCTTCTTTGTTCACTTTCTTAAATCTTTAATCTTCTCCCTCAGTCATCTTATCCTGGAAAATGCCTTCCTTCCATTACTGAGTTCCTTGTGGAACTTCTCCTTTGAGAAAGTACCCAGACCAACCATCCCACTTCCTTCCTCTCCTGGATCAACTCCTAAGTAGACTTCTCACCAAAGCTCCCTGTGGGTACCTTCTCCCCGCCTCACTCCTTCCTTTTTATGTTTTTTTTTTCTCCTCATTGGAATGGAAACGCATTCATCTCATTTAGGCCTGCCACATAGCATTCAATGCTTGTGGACTTGATTTGTGGGATTAGATAGGGTTTAATCTCCTTCCTCATCTGAAAACTAGGGGGAAATAACATTTGGTGTTCATAGCTCTTTTGGAAGAAAACACTTTGCAAACCTTTTTATGTGAATGTGAACTGACTTATTCTTATTGCTCTTTCCAGTTGCTAGTTTTAGAGCCTGGAACCTAGAGATCTCTCATTACTAGTCCAGGGCCCTTTCCACTGAAGTCTCCTGTTAGAGTTTATAAACTATGTTTTTTTAGCTTCCTGGCCATCTTAGGAAATCATGGCATATTACTATACTCTATACATGTAATACTACCTCATGAAGATTTTTAAATTGGTCCAGAGAGTCCTCTCCTTTCGTATTGATGTTTGTGATATCTATCGTAGGAGAGAATCCAGGTAGACACTGTAGACATCTCCTCACAAGTTTCTCAGATCACTTGGACTTCAAAAGATCGTGGTTCTGGGCAATTGCATCATGGAATAATTATTTTTTTAAGATCAGGAAAGAACAAACACAAAAAACCCCACTTCACTCCCCATTGTGACAGACCTCCTTTCTCCCACCTAGCTAAAAAGGTAATTCAAAAGTAATCCTACCTTTTTTGAACTCTCAAAGGAAAGAGGTTGAAGGGGTGGATTGTTCTTTCTTTGCCCACTGAGTTCTGGCTTAGTAACCCTTGAATCTCAGTCCAATAACCCTTAAATCATCAGTTTTTTTGGCTCAGTGGTCAATTAGAGAACTCTTCATCATCTCCCACTGCAAAGTCCTGAGTCATCAGAACCAGAAGTAGGTTTACCCAAAGCTTCCATGCCGTTGCTTGGATGGGAGCCAGGCAGGGAATATGTGTGAATGCTGAAAGAGCTGGGTCCCACAGGCAGTCCACCTAAGTTACAATCACATGGCAACGGTACAGGTTATTTAACTAATACAGTCCCTTGTGTACCAATGACTACTTGGGAATGGCTACCCACACAAGGAATTCCCCTTCCTTCCCAGCTGCTGACATCTTCTTTTCTTTCCCAAGGACTTTATTCCACACTAGATCCCACTTCTTGCTCTGCTAGTACCGCGTTAGTTGAGAACAGAAAGATGGATTGATTAGTATACAGCTACAGCTAGTCTCAAGCTTCCCAGTTCCAATGCTGGGCAGTAATCCTGCCCCTCTTCCTCACTCAAACCTTCCTTGAGAGTCCCTCTCTTGTCCCTTCTCCAGAGCCTAAGCTCCAGCCCTTGTGATAAGGTATCTCTATAGATTACTCTGTTTTCCTCTGAAATGAATATAACCTTACCTCTCAACAACCTAGAACAGGTTTTTCTGAGAATACCCTGAAGGTGACATGCTGCAAATGTATAAGCAGGTATTATTCCTGATGGGCTGAGAGAACGCCGAGTCTTCTAATGACACTATTAGGTACTGATCTCGACGATATCAACAAAAAAGCAAAAGGACCCATATGTACTAAAATATCATAGTTCTTTTTGTGATGGCAAAGAATTAGAAATTGAAGGAATACAAATCCCTCATGAATGACTTGTGGTAATTAATTGTGACAGAATAATATTGAGAGAGATGGTTCCCCCAAAACTTCGGAAGGCTTTATATGAAATGAGTAGAACTAGGAGAACATTGTACACAATAACAATAGTATTGTAAGTATAATCAACTATGAAAGACTTAGCTGCTCCAATCAAGTTAATGACAATTCCAAAGGACTCAGGATGAAAAAAGTTATCCACCTCCAAAAAAAAATCTGATGAATTCTGAGTGCATATTGAACATTTTTAAACTTTATTTTTCCTTCTTTTTGGCAGCAAGGCTAATATAGAAATGTTTTCTATGATTATACATATTTAATTGAGTATCATGTTGCTTGACTTCTAAATAGTGGAAGAAAGGCTGAAAAGGGGGAGAGAATTTGGAACTAAAATTTAAAAAAATTTAGATTTAGAAGAATGAAATGTCAACCATATGCATTTTCACAAACTAAGACTAAAAATATATTATTTCCTTCAAGAGAGAGAGAATGCTGAATCTTGATACTGCATGAGGAGAAAAGAGACTTACTTCAGTTTGTTGGACTTAAAAGACAAATCAAGAGAGAAGTAAGAAGTTTTGGGAATTACAGACTGCAGCCCTAGAGCTACAGGCATGTAGGTTCTGATGTTCAGGGCTTCTAACCCCACAGATGGCTGGTTGTGGGCGCATCTTGGAAAGGTGATTCCCTGTTTTGTGGATTGAGATGAGGTGCTTTAACTCATTGATAATCAAAGAGCACTTTGACTAATCTGAATTTTGTGGTCTATTCTTCTCTGACATTTGTTAACCATTTTATTTACATAAATAGGCTTACTTGTTCAGTATTTGTGATGGCATTTTAGTAACTGGCATTTGGTGGGAAGGAGTTAAGCTAGTGAGTTTAAACTAAAATCTACTATCCCCTTGAGGGTAATCAGAGAAGCTGCTTTCGTTCTGAACCCAGACCTCCAGACTATAGATGTTGGAGTTGTGTTATGTCCCCCTTGGAAATTGGAGAAGTTTCCCAGTCTTGAAAGCCCCAGATCCTTGGGGCAGATAGATGGCACAATAGATAAGAACTCTGGCCCTGAAATCAAGAGGACCCAAATTCAAATTCAGCCTCAGAAACTTAACACTTACTAGCTGTGTGACCCTAGGCGAGTCACTTGACCCCAACTGCCTCCAAAAAGAAAAAAGAAAAAAAAAAGTCCTAAATCCTTCTTTCTTCTTCCCCCCCCAACAAGACTGTTAACCATGCCAGAAAAGGAAGGCCAGATCCTAAATTCCTGCCGCCTATGAGCTACATATTTATGTATCCTAGACAGCACAGGCTCACAGTCCTTTTTATATGGAAAGACCTAACAATTACAGATCATAATACCTCACTTAGATTGAATAGAACCTTTCCTCACAACAATCTGGGGAAGTTATCAAAGCACTGGAGCAGTGGCAGTCCCATTTTACAGATGAGAAAACTATAGTTCAGAGGGTTTCAGTGAAAAGGCAGCATGGTATGATGGAGAAGTCATGGGATTTGGACAAAAAAAAAAAAACTGGTCAGGTTTTCTATTTAATCTATTTAAATTAAATTCAGCAAGTGCTTACTAAACCCTTACTATGAGCAAAGTGGGTCAATGAGGGTATAAAGGCAAAAATGAAATATACTCTGTCATCAAGAAACTTCCAGAGGAGACACACTAAGTACACAGAACAGTGAATGCAGAGCCATTCTCAGAAGGAAAGAGCACCGGTAAGTGGTGGGAATCAGGCAAAAACGAGGAAGGCAACTGAGCTGAGCCTTGAAGAAAGCCAAGAAGCAGAGGGGGAAAGGGAGGGAGGGAATTCCTGGCAAGGGGAACAAACTGTACAAAAGCACCCAAATGGGAGCTGGAATGATGAGTTCAGGGAACAGCTAAAGAACCAGTTTGGCTGAAATGTTGTAGTTGTTTGTTCTTTGTTCTGGAAGAGGACCATGACATCAGGGAGGCGATGGATTGCAAATAAACTGGATTTAATGAGGGAGGACTGTGCAAGGTCACCTGACTCACTTTCCCCTCCAGACCATCTGGGTCCTGTGGCCAGATGTAGATCAGAACTGGAGAGGGCCCTGGATGCAGGGGGAGGCCTTGGAAAGATCTTTAATAGGTCTCACTTTGACTGAGGCAATGCACGATCAGTAATTAAGGCTGGGTAAGAAGTGAGGCAGACAATGGATACTTTTTCCTAGTGTTAAAAAAAAAAATCAATCTAGGAGCTAAGACCCTCAGAATTTCTGGCCCAAACAGAAACAGTTACTATTTACATTCACTCTGAATCAATTCAGGGCTGGAACAATGATCCGGGCTTGGCCTGAGACCCAATGCTGGCCAATCCATGAGAACCAAAGTGATCTGGGTTTCAAGAATGGTGCTTAAGAAAAAAGATTTAGCCAGCAAATCCCAAGGTACCTTGGAAGGTTTCCGTGATCAAAAATATTATAAAATATAGATAGATAGACAGACAGACAGAGAGGGAGAGAGAAACAGAGAGAGAGAGACAGAGATAGAGAGACAGAGAGAGACACAGAGAGAGAGACAGACAGAGAGACAGAGAGAGAGAGAGAGAGAGAGAGAGAGAGAGAGACAGAGAGAGAGACAGAGAGACAGAGAGAGAGACAGAGAGATGAGTAATTGGAAGTACATGGAAAAATAGGTGGGGCACAGATTGGGAAAGACTAAGGCTCAGGAAGTAGTATTTATTTTATTCCAGGGACCATGGGGAGCCTCTGAAGATTTTTGACCACTATAGGAACATGGTCAGGCCTGTGTTTTAGAAATACTTAATTTGGTAACCGTGTGGGAGTGGGGAGGGGAGACACTGGAATCGGGGAGGTGACTTCAGAAGCTCCAAAAGAACCCAGGCAAAAACAGAGGGCTGAGAACAGGGGAGAGGCCATGTGAATGCTGGAATATTGGATTCGGGCCAAAAGATCTGACTCTTCCACTTACAGCGTGATCTCAAATAAGTCACTTAACTTTTCTGAGACTCATTTTCCTTATTTGTGATGTTATTTGTTAAAATGAAGTTAATTTAAATAATCTTTAAAGTTCTTTCCAGCTCTAAACCTATGAGTTTATAATCAAGCAAGGGTAGTTCCTTGAAAGTCCTTAAGGAACTTACATTCTTTTAAGGGAATATCCCGTCAAGGAGGGGTACCTAGCAACAGGAACTTTGGTATAGATCATCACAAGGGTGTTACCTAGAGCCACAGGACAGGAGATTATTATACCTTTTATGGGAGCATTGGTCATACTGTTTAGTAATCTAGGCGATAAAATAAGTGATGGCTTGTTTTAATTATGTGTGATGTATTTGTTAATAGACACGTGAATTTTTTGGATTTTAAGCATTTATTTTTGTAGCAGAGGAGATATATAATTATTATGTACCAGATACCCATTTTGTACATAGAGTATCTGTCTCGAAGGAACTCTGTTAATCCATTTTGCGATATCATAGACATGAGGGACAGTAATGCTTTGTTTTAGAGATTTCCCCCTAGAGTGCTTCTCTGGGAAAGAGGCAGATAAGCCAGAAAGAAAGCCAGTGAGAAAAGCTTGACTCCAGGCTTTGGATCAGCTCACACCAAGGATGAATCTGGGCTCCATGGGAGTCTCCAGCTGGGACCTCTTATGGAAAGGAACTGACTGCCCTGGGTCAAAAATTACAGTGTAGATGACTCTTTCCAGAAGTTTGGCAGAGAAAGTCAAACTGGCTGTGTGAGCCCTGGCAAGTCCTAAACCCCTCAGGGTCCTAGGCAATCCTCTAAGGCTAAATTTCAGAAAAGATGCATTATGGAGAAAGTTTCTTCTCTGTAGGGGGGTGGACAAAACAAAACAACAACAACAACAACAAAAGCCCTGGTGTTTTCTTAGTTGTATAAAGGTTGTATTTCTTCCAAAAGAATAAAAGCTCCTTGGAAGGTATGGTATAGACTTTGTAGTCTAGTAGCTAGCACAGCAGCTTGCCAACAGTAAATAATTAATAAATATTTGTTATTTCACCATCAAGAAGCACTGTGTTCAGCTCCTTGACCCTATTGAGTAGTAAGGACCAGGAGCTATTTGTCAAATGTTCATCTTCCATCTACTATGCTTCTGACCAGAAAACTCTATGGGGCAAACCAAACTTTTTGAATCCCAGGAAAACGGCTGCTTCTCCCCTCTTTGGTGAGGAACTTGGTTACTAGGTGGGGAGCCTGAAGTATTGATAAGATTACTCCCTGAGGAGCAGGGAAGGGCACTGATGGGGATCATCTCAACCCACCCCTGTGGGGATCTTGGGATAAGTTACCTTACTGTATCCAATAAGAAAACCAAGTTATGTCAAACCCCCAAGGTGAAATTTCCCCTATAAGTCTGTCCATGAAACTGAATGGATGTCCATCAGTTGGAGAATGGCTGAATAAATTGTGGTATATGAAAATTATGGAATATTACTGTTCTGTAAGAAATGACCAACAGGATGATTTCAGAAAGGCCTGGAGAGACTTACACGAACTGATGCTGAGTGAAATGAGCAGGACCAGGAGATCATTATATACTTCAACAACAATACTAGATGATGACCAGTTCTGATGGATCAGGCCATCCTCAGCAACGAGAACAACCAAATCATTTCTAATGGAGCAGTAATGAACTGAGCTAGCTATGCCCAGAAAAATAACTCTGGGAGATGACTAAAAACCATTACATTGAATTCCCAATCCCTATATTTATGCACACCTGCATTTTTGATTTCCTTCACAAGCTAACTGTACAATAATTCAGAGTCTGATTCTTTTTGTACAGCAAAATAATGTTTTGGTCATGTATACTTATTGTGTATCTAAGTTATATTTTAATATATTTAACATCTACTGTTCATCCTGCCATCTAGGGGAGGGGGTGGGGGGGGTAAGAGGTGAAAAACTGGAACAAGAGGTTTGACAATTGTTAATGCTGTAAAGTTACCCATGTATAAATCCTGTAAATAAAAGGCTATTAAATAAAAATTTAAAAAAAAAAAAGTCTGTCCATGGTCTACCCCATCTTTGCCGAATCCCTTTTGGATGAGCCACCACAGTGTTCTTTCTTCCCCTCCTTTTCCCCCATGCCTTATGGTATCTTTCTCCTTGTTATAACTAATTCACTCTTTTAGGATGCTAAACTCCTCCATGAAAGTAGTCTGTCAGACGATGGCTTACTCCCATCTCATGATATATTCCCTTTTTTTCCTGGTTAATTTTGAGTTCCACTAGGGAATTTATCTTTTCCATTGTTAATTGTTGAAAACCCCTTTCCTTGCTAACTATATGCTCTCCCAAATCTGTCATATTTAATACTCCTGATGTTTATTTTACTTTTTCATTTCATCTGTAATCGCCCCTCATAAGTAAAAATACCTTTTTGTAAAGAGAAAGGCTACTGTGAATTCATCACATGACTGAATCCCAATATTTGGTGGTTATACCAATATCATCATTTGGTGTAACTTGCTCTCCTCAATCTCATTATTTGGTGCAAATTGCTCTTCTCAATTTTATCATCTTAACACTCCCCTTTTAGATAGTAATATATGCTTCCTTGGACTATGGGATTAATATGGATTTATACAACTAGATCTTTTCGAATCCCCCATCTTTTTACATTACTGCCTATGTACCTTACTGATTCATTTAAAACATATATTACATACAGTTTTAATCAGAATAGGAATGAATAAAGAAAGCAACTTTAATATGCCTGGTTCTAACTTGAAACCCTTTTAACAGTGATTCAACTTTCCTTTTGATAGGCAAGACAAAGAAACATTTTTTTATTTTTTAACTACTTTTTATAATAGTCTTTTATTTTGAAAAAAATACATATAGATAGTTTTCAACATTCATCCTTACAAAACTATGTGTTTCAATTTTTTCTCCCTCCTTTTCTCTCTCCCCCCTCCTCTAGACAACAAGTAATCCAATATAGGTTAAACATGTGCAATTCTTCTAAACATATTTCCACATTTAACATGCTGCACAAGAAAAATCAGATCAAAAGGGAAAAAAATGAAAGAAAAAAACAAGCAAACAACAGCAACAAAAGGTGAAAATACTATTCTATGATCCACAATCAGTTCCCATAATCCTCTTTCTGAATCCAGATGGATCCTCTCCATCATCCATGGAATTGTCTTGAAGCACCCCATTGTTGAACAGAGACAAGTGCATCAGAGTTGATCATCGTATAATCTTGTTGTTGCTGGGGACAATGTTCTCTTGGTTCTACTCACTTCACTTTGCATCAGTTCATATAAATCTCTCCAGGTCTTTCTGAAATCATCTGCTGATTGTTTCTTATATAACAATAAGATTCCATAACATTTCTATACCATAATTTATTCAGCCATTCCCCAGCTGATAGGCATTTGCTCAGTTTCCTAGCCACTACAAAAAGAGCTGTTACAAACATTTTTGCACACATGTGTCCTTTCCCTTTTTTATGATCTCTTTGGGATACAGACCCAGGAGAAACACTGCTGGATCACAGTTTGTTAACACTTTAGGCATAGTTCCAAATTGTTCTCCAGGATGGTTGGATCAGTTCACAACTGGTCCAGTGTGTTTTTATTTTTCATTTTTAAATTAATTTATTTTAAATATACATTGTTTTATGAATTATGTTGGGAGAGAAAAATTAGAGCAAATGGAAAAATCATGGGAGTGATTTTAAAAAAAGCAGAAAAAAGAAGTGAACACAGCATATACTGATTTACATTCAGTCTCCTTAATTCTGGTGGTATTTTTTGTCCAAAGTCTACTGGGATTGCTTTGGATCACTGAATTGCTGAGAAGAACCAGGCCTTTCATAATTGATCATCATACGTTCTTGCTGTTATTGTGTACAGTGTATTCCTGGTTCTGCTTCTTCTGCTCAGCATCAGTTCATGGAAAGTTTTCCAGATCTAAGAAACAATCTTAAAAAAAAAATAAATAAACTCTGTTCTTCCCAACTATCTCTAGGGAGAACTAGCAAGAAATCTATCCTTGAGGCTTTTTCACTCATAGCAAACTCTCTTGAGAAGTCAGTATCCAGTCCATTAGGGAAGTCTCAGGAACTCCATGCATTTCTTCAAGGCCCTTTTCAAGCTGATTATTTCTTCTGGCAAATGAGATTTCTGGCTATGTTCACATCTGCATAGACTTGTAGGAAGATCAAGGAGATAAGAGTGGAGATGGTGACGCCAGAAGTTCAGAGCAAAAGGGAGCCGGTGCTTCCTGATGCTGACTTTCACTGAGATCCTTCAGTTTATTTTCAGCTGGTGTGTGTTGTCAAGTAAGTACAAATCCAGCCAAGACATTTGAATTAACTCTGGGTGCAATATCTGGCTTACCCTCTAGGTGACACTCTATTCCAACTGTCCCTACCTGTCCTGTTTGGATCTACCACTTTTAACAGGCTGTAATATTATCCAGGAGTCACCAGAGTCCACTCAACATCTGAACAAGTCTAGACTCCTTCCCACCCTGTTCCATCCCTCCTCCTCCTTAGGGCTCTAGTTTTGATGGAGAAAGCATTTCTCTCTTTTTTTTCCCTCCTGGGTCCTACTCTAGGAAATCAAATGAAATATTAAATTATTAAAATGTTACAATTATGTGTCTCTGCCTCCATCCCTCAGTGTGGTCTAATCCTTTAGCTTTCTTCCTTCAGGACCCATAGATTTAAATATCTACTATAGAGGTTTGCTGCAGCTTTAACGTAAATAAAGTAAAATTATAAAGGCAAGCATATAAATTCTCCATGTCAGTAGAAATAATCATAAATATATTTTCCTTTTATAAGAATACATGTGATTTCCATCTAAAGAAGAAGATTACTAGGCTCACCTCAACTATATATATATAATATCTAGCACCCTCTCTCACCCACCCACCCTTATCCCCCATCTCATATTTGACCTACTTTTCTCCAAAGGATATTACAACTTAAGAAAGTGTTTCTTCCTTCACGTATCTACAAGATGGTATTGGGTTAAAATTATATTCCTCTATCACCCATCAAATATTTATAAGTCAAAGATAAAATAGGTTTGGAAAAAATAGGCACTGTCTCTGGTCTCAAGAAGAGTGCTAGTTTTACTATGGCCACCTTAGTTTCCTCCATCAAACACTGGATACAGAAAAATCATCATGAATATAGAAACAAGAAAACTTACTTAACCAAGCAATATAGTCAACAGAAGTTGGGGAAGTTGTAAAGAGTAGAAGAGAATAGACAATATTATATGAGATCTTGGGTTGGAGAGAAGATAAATCTCCTGAGATCAATCGAGAAGAGAAAGAATTCTCTCATCAACGGAGTCTATGGTTGCAACCATTGGAAATCAAAGGGCATGTGGATGGGGTTCAGGAGGAAGGCAGCTTCCCCTATCTGTTGGTCATTCTCATGTAGCCATTCAAAAGTTCATGCTTGCCAACTGAGCACTTCTCCAGAATTCCTACTTTGCAGCCTTTCCCTCATGTCTCCCCCACCACAGCCATCATTCCCAGCAGCAGCGTCAAAGCTTCAGAGGGCTTCAATCAGGAGTCATATCTCTCTGCATGTATTTTACACCAAGCCTGGCAAGGGAAATGTGATTATCTCACATCCCTCTCCTTTCCCAATCTTCAGCACTGACCGAGCAATTCTCCAAGCAAAAGCCTTGGAGGCTTAAAAATGAAGAATTCTCTTCCCAAAGATAAAAGAATTTGGGGAGAGAGAAAGTTCCTCATGGTTCTCCAAGATGGCAAACATGACTGATAGGAATTTGAAGTCCTCAGCAGACTTCTCTCCACAAAGTCCCAGATCATACTGAATTGTCTTCCAAAAGTTCTGATGAAAAGAGGCTACAAAGCAGAACCAGAATTTCTTTTTTTTTTAAATAACTTTTTATTTTCAAAATACGTGCAAAGATAGTTTTCAACATTCACCCTGCAAAATCTTGTGTTCCAAATTTTTCTCCCTCCCTTTTCCCCCTTCTCCTAGACAGCAACTAATCCACTATAGGTTAAATACATCCAATTCTTGTAAACATATTTCCACATTTATCATAAAAGCAACATTTCTTTTATCCTGTCCTCTCTGTCTCACAGTGGTTAGTGCTGCTTGGATGAGCTCAAGTTCTTTAGCCATGTGCTTCTGTAAATTATCCTAAACCTATGAGTATTTCACAGGAGTCTGGAAATCAAGACTAATATAACAAAAACAATCAAATAAGCATACAAAACAACATCTCAAATCCTAACCTTTAACAGGGCAAAATTAAAAAGTTGACAAAGAAAGAGAGCAAATGCTTTAGTTCTTTGCACTGAGTGGCCCAGCAGATAGAAAGTCAGATTTGCAGTGGGGACAGCCAGAACTCATCCATCTCTAGTCCCAGATAATTACTAATTGTGGGGCCCTGGATACTTGTCCTTAACCTGTCTCAGTCTTAAACTATTTCTTCATGTGTGAAAGAAGGCAGTTGGACTTTCTGGCCTCTGACACCTAAGATTGATAATCATTCAGGCCTGTGGGAAGTTCTTCTAGTCTAAGTATTTTTTTTTAAGAATCAGAAGGAGGGAAAAAGGCTTGTTCCAAGTCCCAGAGTTCATGAGGAAAGGGTTTAAAATCACATCTTATGGTACTCCCAGTTGTACCACACAACCTTGGCTCTTTTGTGTCTTAATTGAGACTAGACTTGAGATTTAATCAGTGGAAATGACCCATAGGAAAACTGGGATGATATATGTCCCCTTTAGACTATAAACTCCTTGTGGGCAGGGACTTGTCTTTCCGCTTCTATTTGGATTCCCAACACTTAGCACAGTGCTTGGCACACAGGAGGTGCTTAATAATTGCTTGTTGACTGACTGACTGATCTCCCAATCCCGGACTCAGAACTGGGTGGTCTAAAGCCCAGTGTTTGCCAGGTGTGGAGATGGGAGGTGGGAATTCAGAGAGGTGTGTTCCAGATATCCCAAGCTGTAGCTCAAGACCCCTTTCCTCTTAGAAACATATTTTACACATTCTCTATAATAGGATTAATCAGTATTGTTCTATACTTCGGGTACAGGATGGGTTAAACTAAGGCATTTCTAGGCGAATGAAACCACTATTTATAACACTATGTCTCTGGGGAATGTGTTCCGAGCACCAACCAATTAAAAAACAAAATTTTGGAATACAACCTGTTCCTAAGCCTGTATTTGAAGATCTATAAAGCATAAATTAGGGGTTGATGAAGCAAAGGAATTTACCAAAGAATTCATTCAAATAGCAAGCTTGCCTAGGATCTTTTTTTTTTAATGGAAGCTTTTTTATTTTCAAAACATATGCAAGGATAATTTTTCACCACTGACCCTTGCAAAACCTTGTGTTCCAATTCCCACCCCCTCCCCTAGATGGCAAGTAATCCAATATATGTTCAACATCTGCCTGGGACCTTGGAAGTTGGATTTGATTTGCAGAAATTCAATTTGTGCATAATTGGTTTCAAGCACGTTTGTGAGGTAAAGGAAAGTTGCTCTGTTCTTTTTGTTTTACTTTTTGCTGAGGCAATCGGGTTAAATGACTTGCCCAGGGTCACACAGTTGGAAGTGTTAAGTGTCTGAGGTCACATTTGAACTCAGGTCCTCCTGACTTCAGGGCTGGGGCTCCATTCATTGTGCCATCCAGCTGCCCCCTGCTCTGTCCTTTTTGTCTGATGCCCTATAATAATGTCTATGCACGACTGAATCTGATGTCACCTTCCTGAGTTGCCAGAACAAACAAACGAACAAAATCCTCTAAATTAAATGCCATCAAGTCCAATTCTCTATAGATGAGGAAACCCAGACATAGGTCAAGTGACTTGCTTAGGATAACACAGTAAGGCATCTGAGGTGAATTTGAACTCAGATCTTGCTGATTCCAAGTCTAGCCTTCCAATGTGGCCACATACCAGCTTCTAAAGTTGGCACTGTAGCCTGGTCTGAACTGTTTCTTCCCTAGAGCCGAGGTCAAATCCAACCTGGGACACTTATTAGCCATGTGGCCCCAGGAGAATTCCCCCAGCTCCATTTGTTCCATTCTGTCCTGGTAAAATGTGGGAGCTGACTCTGAAGGCCTCCAAGGTCTGCTTTGGCACTAAGTCTGTGACCCTTTTACCAAGAGGCTGGAGCTGTGTGTACATAGAAATGGATATACAGGTACATTAAAAAAAAAAAAACTACAGTTCCTATGCAATCTTTTTTCTATTTCTTGGTATATTGGAATATATTTGCTCATGTCATCATGGTACAGTGAGGTCACACAGCGGAGTGGAAAGGGCTCTTCATTTTGGTTTGCCACTCAATCCCTGCATCCTGGACAATTTTTGTCCTCTCTCCGGGTCTGGGTTTGTCTTTGGGTGGGATCAGACATTCTTTATTGTCCCTCCAGTTCTCATAGTTTAGATTCTATGACCAGGCTATAACTAAGGTGGAGCAATTGAGGCTTTTTTCACGGGTGCCAAATTTGGAAGGGGCACTAACAGCCCTTGCTGTTCTTGCTTGGGGGATCCCCTGCCTGGATGTTGTGACTTCTCTGGAATCAGCAGTGGAGTCTTTTTCTCTTCCATCTAACCACCCTCTAACCACCCTCTAACCTAGGACATCTTTTGTGCTTCTTGCCTCAGCGATGGCTTTGTCCTAATCCATGTCAAGTCCCAACCACAAAGAAAGGCTTTTCTATCTGTGCACAAAGCCAATCCTGCATATGTGTATTTTCAAGATGGTAGAGGCCTAAATGTGTTCTCTGTTCTGTGTCCTTGGTACTGATATCCTGAGGACCTGAGGAAAACCTAAGAGAGAATTTTAAGGTAAGATGGAAGGGAGTCATGTTGAATTGGATGAGTTCGGACTGGAAATAGGAGAGAGAATCTGATTGCTATTTAGTTTCCCTGCGATAATCCTGTTCCCTTATTTTCCCTGGAATAGAAAGCTTAGTTTTATTTCCTTTGCATATGGCTGCTGGAAAAACTGCCCTAAAATAACCTGCAATTTTTTTTTTTGAGACACATTCTTCTCAAAAGCCCAGATTGCAGTTTTTGAAAATGAATCAGAGGTGTGACCCAGATAATAGGCCTAAGGGCTCCCTGAGGGCTTTTTGTGATGGTGGTGGTGGAGTGTGTGTGAGAGCCAAAGATATTTCTTAATAACAGCTCAGATGATTGACTTTCCCCAGGCATATTTCCCTGAGTGTTCTTCAATGGAGAACACTCTGTGTTTCTAAATCTGAGACTTTCTTGAGCAAGGCTGGCCTAGGCAATCTTCCTTTCAGACATACCTGTGTGGCTCACCCACCTCCAAGCGCAGGTCCAGGTTGGAGAGGTCAGTCTCCAAATAAGGGACTTCAAAAGCATCATACTTCAAGATCAAACTCCCTGTGGTGTGTCCAGAGACTCAGACACTATGGAAGCAAGCAGAGCCAAGAAATAAACCAGAGGTCTTCTGTAAAAGGCGCTTAGATGATCAAACCGGGTCACTTCACTCTGTTCATCTGAGGATGCCCTGGAGTGTCTGTCTGCCTTGGTGACAGAGTGCTGTCTTCGGGGACTGGTCAGTTGTCACAGGACACAAAGTTCAAAGTCCAAGAAACAGCTTTTAAGAACTGAATTTCAGTTGAAAAACTTCTAGGTGCTTAAATGGGAAGTCACTGAAAATAACTGGGGCCTTTGCTAGGATGCTTTTCACCGCCCTCTCCCCCCATCAGATACCAAAATCAACCAAACAAAAAGCACTACTTTCCTATGAAGTGCTGGAAAAATGCTAGAATGAACTTTGAACTGAAGTCAAGAAATCTGGATTCTAGTTCTGGCCCTGATGTCAGTTAAATGATCTTAACCAGACTCTCTAGAGCTGTTTCATCATCTGCAGGATGAAGAGAATACCTACCTGTTCTACCTCACAAGGCAATGGCCTTGGGTTGGATTAGATAACGAATGGAAAAACACGATGCTTTACTTTCAATTTGTACCTTATTTGAAACAAAATGGTAGTCTCAAAATTTTTCAAATGGGTATCTCTTCTTTTGTTATAAACTGATCTTTCTAGCTATCTATGAACAATTTATAAACCAACTAGAACACTGTGAAATCAATACTTATTACAATAAAAAGTAATACAATACTAATCATAATTCCAGATAAAACATAGTATCCATTACAGAGAGGTGATGGACTTAAGGTGCAGAGGGAGACATATTTGTATACAACCATTGAAGGAATTTGTTTTGCTTTATTATGCAAGAAATTTGTTTTTCTTTTCTTTTCTAATGGAGCAAGGAATAGAAGTGAAAAAGTATATCCTTTTTTTAAGTAGAGATGTGGGGGGGGAGATGCTACAACGTGAAATGTTGCAATATTGCATGCATTTTCAGAAGAGGTCACTGTATTCTTAATTAATTGTTTTGTTTTTCTCTCATCTCTCATGAAGTGGGAGTAATCTTCAAATGTTTATCATGTAAAAATAAGACACATCCATAAAACTATTTTTTAATCACATATTTAAAAAATATTGAAGGGTATTAAAATACTTTTAATTTTAATATAATATTATTGCTATGTAATGTCATATATCATAATATTATATGATGTTAAAATAGATTATTATATAATCATATATTCTTAATAATGTTATTATAAACCATACACAAACACATGTAGAATATTAATGCTAGAAAGAACCTTTGAGTAAAATCATCTAACCTCCTCATTTCTATAGCTGAGAAATACCAAGCCAGTGTTCTTTCCAGTAGCCTCCAAGAGTGTGACTAGTTTCTCCTTTTTTGCACAGCCTTTTCCTGTTCCCTGCCTCCACACATAAGTAAGGCTCAGTACTTGCTTGGTGATTTGACTTGAAGAAGAATGACAGACACCTTCCTTCCAGGAGAGCTCCAGTATTTCCAAACCATGTAGCACCTTCAAAAAAGATCATGAAGGCAGCAGACTAAGGCAAAACACTGGATGGCCTTAAGTGAGCCCCAGAACCTCAGTTTCTTTGGTTGAGTCCAATCATGAAGACCAGACATGCCCTTTCTCGGCTTGTCACCATGGCTAGCTCCCTCCTGAGAACAGAAGCTCTGGGTGCAGCAGCAATGAGCCAGTCTTGTCTGCCCATCTCCCAGCCCCTTCCATTCATGCTGGGCAAGGCAGGGAGCTTGTCCAGGGCTGGAACACGATTGAGGCATGTGTGGAATTGCCCTATTGGAGAGTAAGGAAAACAGCAGGACATAAAGTGCCAGGGAGACTCCCCTTCTCTGAGAGGGGCTCAGACCTGTGGAGAGATGCTCGTGCTAGCACTGAGGAAGAGGAGCTCTGTGTTGGATGTGTTTGTGGGGGACAGGTAAGGTTAACTGTAGATCTACAACTGAGGTGCATTCAAAAAGCGGCAAACAAAACCAGAACCTGTCCCCCTGGATCAGCATGGTCAGGTGAGGAAGCTGGATTAAGCCTTCAGAGGAAAGGGACCTCCTCAGCCTTTATCTCCTCAACAGGGACACTGTGGTGTGACCCATGAGTGCATTGCCCAACCCATCTTTTGGGTTCTGCTTTGTCCGTTCCTTTTGCTTTTAAGTGAAAGAGTTTGGAGATGACTCTGACCTTGTGAGCTTCAAAGGGTCAAGAGAACGAACCACCAGAATCTGTCCAAGCTGGGTTTTGTGGCCAGCCTCTCCAGCCGTGGGACCTCAGGGAAAGACCTTCAGGATCCAGGTATGTCTCATTTAGATGTTAAATTATTTAGCTATAATGCTAAGTCTCCCCAAGTGGTGATGTGATACAGGGAAAAGATTGCCTCAGATGGGGGAGGAGAAATATTTCTACTCTTTTCAAAGTTAAAGTTATATGTTCAAAATAAATATCCCTTTGGGAAAACTAATATTAATTCATTAAATTGAACTGATTGTTATAAAAACTGTTATTGTATATTTATTATATAAAAATCTATATAAATAACTGTTATTGTTATAAAAATTGAGTTTTATAACAATGAGGGAACCACACTGGAATGGAGGCTCAACAGATACCCAACCCCTTGGGTATCCTTAAAACTTTAAGGGGGAGATCTTCATGTAGTCAGTTTTTGTATCATTACAAAAGTTCTCTAAGAAAATTGGGAGGGGGCGGAGGGGAATTGGAACATAAGGTTTTTCAAGGGTCATTGTTGACAAATTATCCTTGCATGGGTTTGGACAATTAAAAACTTCGATAAACAATAAATTAATAATAATTTTTAAAAGAAAATTGGTGTAGAAAGACATCACTTTCAGCTGGAGGGATCATGGTGACCCTTATCTGGATATTAAAGGAAAATAAAGATTTCAACAAATAATGATTAACTATTGTATGGACCAGCTGAGAAGGGGAGGGAGTGCCTTCCAGCTTTGGGAGATAGCTGCAGGGATGCAGGGAAGTGAGAGTTTGTGCAATGAGATCAGAGAAAATAGCCAGCAAGCAGTCTGGCTGTAATATAGACTGCATGGAGTCTACTCTGAAGTACAGCTGACCAGGTGGTTTGGGGCCAGATTGTGGAAGGTCTTAAATCCAGATGAAGAAGTTTGCATTTTGTCTCACAGGCAGCCAGGTGGTGAAGTGGAGAGAGGGCTGGGCCTGGAGGCAGGAAGATCTGAAATCCAGCCTGGAATACTTACCAGCCAGGGGACTGTGAACAAGTCACTTCACTGCGTTTGCCTCAATTTCCATAGCTGAAAAATGAGATGGAGAAGGAAATAGTGAAACACTCAGGTATCTTTGTCCAGAAAACTCCAAATGGAGTAACAAAAAGTCGGACAAGATTGACCTACCTACCTTGCAAGAATGGTGTGATGGCTGGATGAGATCACGACTAGGAAAATACTTTGAAATAGCTTTACAATGTTCTATAAATGGAATCCAAATGACTGTGTGAGTGAAAAGCTTAGAAGTCAGTTTATCTGATCCCTTCATTTTTGTAGATGAGGAAAATAAAACCCAGAAAAAAAGGAAATGGATTACCCAAGTTTCCACAGGTAATTAGTGGAAGAGCAGAAATTGTAACCCAGATCTTTTGGTTTCCAGTTCAATGTGCTCCATATTCTATGACATAGTTTATGCCTCAGTTTCTCCACCTGTTACACTGAGATAGAACTTTGGTTACCCATATTATTGGAGTTCTGTGGGACTCAAATGATAACACAAATGCAAAATTGCTTTAGAAATGAATTTTTTATCAAGTGCTCTAGCAAGGTAAAGGAAGACCATCCCAAGGTAGGTGATAAGAACTGAAAGTCCTTTGGATAATATCTTACAAAACTTAAAATTCACACTCTAGTGTGAATTTTGCTCATGCATTTTTTTTTTTTTTTAGCCTTCCTTCAATTCACTAGGTCTAAAGGATTGTTGAGAGGGGTAGGTAGGGTGGGATTGGGGGACAATGAGGGCTGGGGGCTAATCATGCAATTGTAAGTAATGACCACTAGGGGCCAGGCTTTAACATCCATCAGATTATCAATAAGCTAACTTGAATGTGGAGAAAGGAATATTGGGACCTAGGGCACCAGACTGGTGACTGCTTAAATTCACAGGATTTGAATCATCTTCAGAAATCTTCTGAGATAACTCTTTCATCTTAAAGATAAGGAGACTGAGGTACAGGAAAGTTAAGTGATACTCCCCATGGTTATACCCCTCTGAGGTGGGATTTGAATACTCCTGAGGGACCAGTTTAGGAAGTCCCATCTGTGTCCCCCACCATTGTCCTTTCACATTCTCCCGAACTCCAAGACCGCCTCCTCCCTTTTACTGGGGGAGAATTCAGAGATGCTGGGACATGAAAAGACCCGAGGGATCTGGGTGGAGAATCTTGTGGCCTTGTTGAATGTTTTCAACACCCCCTACACAGAACTCTCCCTAGGATACAGCAAATCATGTAGCCTAGGTTTTGGTTGCCATGTCTCCAGCTATTGGTGGTTGGGCAGTGATTCAGGGAGGCAGCTGGTAGAAAAGGAAAAGAAGGCTCCACCAGCTGGCGCCAAGAAAGACCCAAGACAATTAGCCCATAAATAAATATCTTTCCTTCCTCCCTTTGCCATCATAACGCAATAAAGATAAAACTTATTCCTTCTTTCGTGCTATTTTCCCTTCCTTCCAGACAATCTTTTTGTGGCATCTTTAACTACTTTCATGTGTTCTCGAAAGATCGAGTAATATTATTTGTCCCAGCTCCCAACTTCTCTCTCCTCATTCTAAAATTCTTCCTTCACCTTCAAGTGTCCTATTCAAATGTCAAATCTGCTCCTGTTGACACTAAAAACATAAAAGTTGCCTTTGTTTCCTCTCGCTTGTCACTGAGAAAAGTTTTCTGACAAATTCATTTACACTATGGTGTGATATTCCTATATCCTATATATATTCCTATATCCTATATTCCTATATATTCCTAAGTGATATTCCTATAAGCAATTTTTGTGTTTTTAGAAGACCAAATAATGCTTAGTGCAAAGAGCTAGCTGCTGGTAGAATCTCGGGCAATAGACGAGGGTGGCAGGGGATCTGTCCTGGTACCAACGCAGAGAGACCTAGCTCTCTTCTGAGTTCTTGACATTATTGGGTTCTCTTTGCTGAGAAGCTTAGCAGTTTCAGTTCTCTAATATTCCCCCAAAATACCAAGCAAAGAGCCCAAAGTAGAAACTAAGAAAATAACATTTTCTGGCAATTACCTGACTGAAATAGTTGCTACAATTATGGTTCCATTTGTGGCCAGAAGGCAGAGCTCTCAGAGCAGGGCTCTCCTTGATCTTCTCTGCCCTACCTTCTAAGAGCCCAGAAAGGGCAGTCCCACATAGCCTAAGGGATGGATAGAGTCCCTGAGGTCTTTTTCAAACAATTTACTCAGACCTCACTGGGCAAACATGTGGACTCTCAGCATCCCCAGGAGAGACCTTAGAGGTCTCCCAGTAGGCTGTAGTACAGTGTTCTGTGAATGTTTTGCAATCATGGAATCCTTCACTTTAAGCAAAAGTCTTGAAAAAAATTTCAAAACTAATTATTAATGTCCATTCGTGGTCCCAGAAACATGAGTTGATCAAAAGAAAATTCTTATAAAGTCTACCCTTACTAACCCATAATCTGTTGCTGAAACTGGATTTATAGGGATCACATTCAACCTCAAAGGCTTCTTAACAATATCTCTGGCCCCTGGGAGCATCAGAATTGTGCTCATATGCAACCCCTATCCCACAGCCCACTGGAATGGCTCTCTCCTTATTGCTAGAGATGAATGCTCTGCCCCATAAGGAGAGAGCAGAATTGGTGAGAAGCAAGAGAGCCACACGTTTCCCCAGTCCACCTTCCTGATTCTTCAAGGCCAGCCCTCTTTGGGGTTCATCAAGCTTCAGGTTGCTCTGGGAGCTTCTGGAGAGAAAATGGAAGAACCAACCCCTCTTCGGGTAATTGAAGGAAAGGACTCTAGGAAGACATGAGAAGAGCTGGCAGTCTCCATCAAGTCCCTATTCCAAGCATGTGACTCTAGTACCTTGGGGAACATCCCCTTGGGTAAGATCAAGGATGCTCTTTCTTGGTTGAGCTGAATTATCTAACTCTCAATAGGAGAGCTCCTTTACTCTATATTGTTGGACATATATCCTCCTATGTGTATACCTTCTCTGATTTATCATTTGAATAAATGGGTTTCTTTGCTACTTGCTGTAAGTATTCATTATGGAACTGGTGTAAATTTCATTTTATTGAATTCAGCTCAATGCTCTAGTCTGCCCAGATCTTTTAGAATCCTGAGTCTGCCATATAGCATACAAGCTATCCTTCTTATCTTTGTTTCACCTGCAAATTTGATAAGCATTCCATTAATGTACTTATTCAAGTCATTAATAAAAATTATAAACAATACAGGAGAAGTACAGATCTCTGGGGCATTCCACTGGAGACCTCCTGTCCCGTTGACATTTAATCATTATTATTATCCACCATAATTACCATTACCACTTTCCATTATAATTGTTCAGTTGTTTCAGTCATGTCTGACTCTTTATGACTCCTTTGTGGGTTTTCTTGTCTAAGAACTGGAGTGGTTTGCCATTCTTTACTGCATTTTGCAGGTAAAGAAACTGAGGCAAACTGAATTAAGTAACTTATTCAGGGTCACAGAGTTATTAAATGTCTGAGGCCAGATTTGATATCAGGTTTTCCTGACTCCAGACCCAGCACTTATCATTCTTTCATTTGAGTCATTCAACCAATTTAGAATCCATCTAATTGTGCTATTATCTTGTTCATATCTTGCCATCTGTTCTGCAAGAATAGTATGAAATAATTTATGAAATACTTGGCTAAAATCAAGATAAATTAAATCTAGGACTTTCTTTTAGTCTCTCAGTTTATTTAACTTGTCACAAAAAAGGAAATAAGGTCATTCTGACATAGTACATTTTTAATGAAGCCATGTTGACTTGATAATCAAATTTTTTCTAGATAGTCATTGAACATTTTTTTTAGTGATCCATTCTAGAATTTCCCTGAGGAAAAATTCAAATTCATTGACCAATGGTTTGCTGACTCTATTCTCTTCCTTTTAGAGAACTGGAAAAATATTTTGCTTTCTCCAGTTTTGTATCTTTATTCTCTATAATCTTCCAAATATCACTATTAGTGGTTCAGCAATCCCACCTGCCAGTTGTACCAGTACCCAAGGATATTGATCATTAATGGCCAGATGACTTCAATTCATCACAGATTACTAGGTGCTCTCTTTTACTGCATTCTTGCTTATCTTGGGTCTCAACTCCCTGTTAGCAACTTTTTTGGTTTTATCGTTTCCATTGCAAAGATCATTTTCCTTGGCAAAGAAAATGGAAGCAAAATTGGAAGGGAGCAGCTCTGTCTTCTTTCTGTTGTCATTTGTTACCTCATCCCCCTAAAATAGCCAGATTATTCCTTCTTTGATCTCCCTCTTTTCTCAACATAGAGACTTTCCTAAAATCTAGACTAAGTCTGATCTCCTTTATTTCTATCATAAACTCTGTGAGGGGATGTTTACTTCACCTCAAAGTTCCCATCATTTTCCTCTTAGCCACCAGTTCTTCCCTATTAATACGAATTTAGAATTAAATTTCTCTTTGCTGGTTCCTTTGACTTTTCAAAAATGAAGTCATCATTAAGATAAATCAAGAAGTTATTGATTTCTCTGTTTTGGCCAAAGAGGGTGCTCATATCATTCCCCTTTGTCAAGTTTTTAAAATCTTTTTTCCCCTGAAAGTCTAATCTACTTTCTTTTTGCTTAGAAAGGGCAAATAAGAAAAAAATGTCTCCATGATCCTTTTCATTAATCTTCACCCAAATTCTCCCCATCTGTGATTCAAGGATTCCTTCACATGGATATACCTTCTTAATATATATGGCTATACCAACAACCCTATCCTCCTTTCAACTTATCTTGTTTCTTTTAGATATGGTATACTCTTGTGGACTCATATTATCATCATAGACCCAATGATACCTATAAGTCAGATGTGCTTTTTTGCATACGGAACTTTAGTTCTTCTTGTTGCCTAAGTTTTGATTATTTGAGCTTAAATATTTGAGGTCAGGGATTTTACTACTCATTCTTTCTTGGATTTTATCTTCCATATCCTCAAAGAAATTCACTACAATGTGAAAGAAAATAGAAATAGCTTTCACCACGCCTACTGGAAAGACATAGAAGAAAAATACATAATGTCCCAGAATGTAACATATTGAGTTAGTCCATCATTATATTTATATCTTGGTGGAATGCTGCAAATAGACATTGGAACTGAAAAGCAGGAGACTGGCTTTGATTATCTTTGAAAAATTTCACAATGCTTTCAATGATCCCAAATTTCTCATTGTCACAAAACCACCAGTATTCTACTGGTGATACTATGTAGTATCGAGGTACATCAGAATAAATATAGAGTACATGCTCTGGACTTATTCTTCCAATTTCCACTCGGCCACTTCCACAGGTTGGGTCAACAGATGGAAGCTTCTGTGTCCGCTTAGTGCTTTAATGGAAGCTCCAAGGAGATGGAGGGTATTTTTCTAATGCTGTATATAGCTCAGAAGCTCCTAGCAGTCTATCTTTTGACATCAATTAATCATCTAGTCTTTTAGAAAATGTTATTTACTAAGATGACATAATAAATATACTTGGTACAAAACATGCTTACTCCATCCCCACTCTAAGTTTCCTACTACATATAGAGTTCAGGGGAAAGTGGGCTTAGACAGCAGGTATGACAACAGGAGTTACTTACAGCTCCTAATTGCTGAATCTTCTTTTCTTCCTTCCTTTCATGGGGAACTCCTGAAATTCCCCTTAGGCATGGTGTGATTTTTCTGCAGGCTTTCTTGTGGCATCTTAAACCTGTCTTTTTTCATTATATCTAGTTTATCCAAGGTTTTTCTTATACTAAAACTGTTACTAGTGATTATTACCTTAGGTCCTGCTAGGATGTCGATAGAAATCCAAATCTCTAACCTTTCAAAGTTCACATGGTAGTTCTCTGGTCAAATGGGGGGAGGAACAGTCTGGGGCCAGAGTTGGGGTGCTGTTTCTTCCCTCCAAGTGATTCCTTCTAAGAGACTTGCCTAGAAAGGTTCCACCCTAAGCTTTCAGATGCTTCAGTTCCCAAAATCCAAATTGATTATCTGTTTTATAAGCAGCCTATGTTTTCTCAAATCTATTTCCTACAAAATATTCATTCCCGTTCATCGAGTGACTTTTGAGAACATCTAAAGGACTTTTTCCACATTCAATTTAAAATCTACCATTGTTGATTGGCTTAATTGAGGAGAATATTCATCTGGTAAGTCAAGACATAGCATCTTGTCACTGGAATGAGATAAGTGGTTGATTGACTCAATTAAACTCCCCTTCCCTGCAACTTAAAATTTTCAAGCAGCTCACAGGACAATGAAAAGATGAATTATAAGGGGTATGAGTAATACAGTATAAGTAAATTGTGGTAAATTACGTGTAATGACTTTATAGGAAAAGTTGTATTTCAAAGGGACCTGAGGTCCTTAGATAAGGGTTAGTAAATCCAAATTGGGTCATTCCAGTCTCTTATTATCTTTATATTTCTCCCTGGATGCCCTACTAATACCTGAGATTCAACATGACTCCAACTGAACTCATCATTATTCCCAAATCTAACTGTCCCCCTTCTTTGTTTCTGTTCATAGTCTGACGTTATCCAAGATTAGGTTAGCAAAAGGGAAATCATTGCCCCATATTATCTCCATTTATCACTTATTTCCTTTCAGGACCAACTTAATTTGACCACTGCATTCAGGAAACTTTCTCTAAAGGAAAAAGGCAGGGATGGGACAGTGGATTTGGTATCCAAAGACCTGAGTTCAAATGTCCATTCTGGCATCTATTACCTGTGTGACCTGATACAGATGTTAACTTTTCTGAGCCTCAGTTTCTTCCTGTATAAAATGAGAAGATTGAATTGAAAATCACTAAAATCCCTTCCAATTCCAAATCTATGGTCCTATGAGCCTTCCTTCCATTCCCCCTCCCCTCCTAGGTAACAGTGACTTTTCCTTCCTCAGATTTCTCACAACTGGTTCTCTTCTTTACACTTATCTCACTGCTTTTTTTTCATGGTTATTTCTGTACATGTCTTCCCACCTCCTAGCCTCATAATAAACTGCTTGAGGCAGGGTAGATATATCCGGGCATCTCCAGTAATACATAATATCGTACCTAGTCTCATACAGAGTGAACAAATGTTCATTGAAAAGAATTCAATTAGTATGGTGACATATGAAAAAAAACGGATCATAGTCAATAAATAAATCTGAAACAGGAATTACAAAGATGACAGGGTTATTCATTCAATTGTTTCTTTACTTCTTTGCAGATGAGAAAGCTGGGTCCAACTGAGGCAAATCAAGGTCTCTAAGGTGGTGAAAGTGACAATGAGGTTAACAACCAGGTCTTCTGACTTACTCTTCCATTGCTTTTCCTACTACTACACTTTGATCTATGGTCTCACCCATAAGCATATTAATTCTTTCCACAAATTAAGAACACAGTCTACCCACGACTTTTCATCTTGTTTGACTTTTGTTCTTTTCTTCCTGTAAATCCTTCACATATAGTCCATCCAACAGGACTGGGGACTACTCAGAGGAAAGGGACACAGGGTATGGTTTTAGGATGAGAAGATCATGAGATGAAAGGATCTTCTAGGATCAGAGGGTATGGATAGAGAAATAGTCCAGGGAGTCAGGAGCTGAATCCAGAGAAGAATGAAGGAGAAAAAGAAAGAAAAGAGTCACATTTTTAATGCAGAGGAGAGAACAGAGAAAACAGCAGAAGGAAACACAGATAAGCAAGATAGCTTTGAAAATTAGGTATTACCCAAGTAATGGAAAAGAAAGTAGTCCAGGGAGTCAGGAGCTGAATCCAGAGAGGAATGAAGGAGAAAAAGAAAGAAAAGAGAGTCACTAAAGCATTTTTTTAAATGCAGAGGGGAGAACAGAAAAAAGACCAGAAGGAAACACAGATAAGCAAGAAAGCTTTGAAAATTGTGTTACATTTGTAAGTATAAAAGGAAAACCAAGCTATACATAATAGAAAGTTGTATTTTTATATACAGTCTTTTGTTTCTTCCTCCTCTTCCTCGTTCTCTTCCCCTCTTCCTTCTCACCCTCCTCTTTTCCTCCTCTTCCTCTACATCCTCGTCTCCTCTTCCTCCTCCTGTTTTTTCTCCTCTTCCTTCTCTTCCTCCTCTTTCTCTTCCTCCTCCTTTTTCCTTCTCCTCCCCTCCATCCTCTTCCTTCTCCTTCTCTCTTTTTTCTTTCTTCTCCTTCTCCTCTTTTTCTTCTTGTTCCTTCTCCTCCTCTCCTCTTCCTTCTTTTCCTTTCCTCCTTCTTCTTTTTCCTCTTCTTCCTCTTCCTCCTTCTCTTCCCACTTCTTTTTCCTACTCCTCCTCCCCTTCCTTCTCTTCTTCCTCCTCCTCTCTTTCTCTTCCTCCTCCCCCCTTCTTCCTCATCCTCCTCCCCTCTTCCTCATCCTTCTCCCCCCTCTTTTTCTCCTCTTACTCCACATTCTCCTCTCCTCTTCCTTCTTTTCCTCTCCTCCTCCTCTTCTTCTTCTCCCTTTTCCTCCTCCTTCTCCTCTTCATCCTCTTCCTTCTCCTTCTTCTCTTTTTTCTTTCTCCTCCTCCTTCTCTCTTTCTTTTCCTCTTTCTCGTTCTCCTCCTCCTCCTTGTCCTTCTCCTCCTCCTCCTCCTCCCCTTCCATCCTCTAGGGGGCATCCATTCCTCATTCTCAATTACAGTCTCAATTCCTCAAATGACCTGCCCCCCCCCCCCCCCCCCCCCCCCCCCCGCCCCAGCCTCAAGTGTTAACTAATAACTGTTTTTTTTTCAGTGATCATTTGCATTCAAACAGAGGATTATTAAAGGGACCCAAAGAAATAAAGCTTCGTAGACAATCTCCAGTACCTAACCTGCCTGTGGGTTATGAGTGGGGAGGAACTGGACCCTCCTGGAATCATTCTACCAAAGCAACTGCCTGTTAATAAGACCAACCCTGGGCAGGAAGAAGGGAATTTTGGACTGGGGAGAAGAAAGAAAGGTGGTTTAAAAAATACTTTAGAGAAACCTAACTCTGTCTTTCATTTTAATAAGGAGAACTTTGATTCTGAATCCAAAGGGAAATACTATTCATGCCAAGCACTAGGTCCTTGGCTGGTCATTTTTCATGTTCACTAAAAGTAAAACAAAACAAAACAAAAAACAAACCCAAAAAAACAAGCTAGCTTCTGTTTTAAATTCTTGCTACTTTGCCTGTCTTG